>NW_017217028.1:0-12814 GCF_001704415.2 Capra hircus | reverse complement strand
CTCTTGAAGAATTTTCCACAGTTTGTTGTGATCCACACAGCCAAAAGCTTTTGTGTGGTCAATAAAGTAGAAGTAGATGTTTTTTAGGAACTCTCTTGCTTCTATGATCCCAAGGATGTTTGACAATTTGATCTCTGGTTCCTCTGCCTTTTTTTGGTGATATAGAATTCTATTATTTTTCTGTTGACCTATCATGACACAATGGTATTAAGTGACTAATAGTTACATCCCCACAATGGTAAAAGATGTTTATCAGTTTTCACAATCAATAGCCAGACAAAAATAAAAGGTAATTACAATTGCAAGCCATAATTGGAGCATGATTAATCTAACAATATAAAATGATTACATACAATTTGAGAGTTAAGCAGAGTGATGGGGTAAGTGGAAGTGCATACACGCATACATTTTCATCCACCTAGCCAGTCTATGTTTTTTGGTTGGTACATATTACCCATTTACATTTAAGGTAATTATCGATATATATGATCCTATTGCCATTTTCTTAAGAGCTTTAGGTTTATTTTCTGTAGGTCTTTTCATTCTCTTAACTTTTGCTTGCGCAGAAAGCTTTTGATGTCTCCATCAGATCTGAATGAGAATCTTGCAAGGTAGTGTATTCTTGATTGGAGTTTCTTCCTTTTCATCACGTTAAATATATCATGCCTTTCCCTTCTGGCTTGTAGAGTTTCTGTTGAGAAATCAGCTAATAACCTGATGGGGGTTCCCTCATGTGTTATTTGTCATTTTCCCCTTGTGCTTTTAATCTTTTATCTTTGTTTTTAATTTTTGTCAGTTTGATTACTAGGTGTATTGGTGGATACAGTCACCAATATACCTCCTTGGGTTTATCCTCCTTGAATAAACCTCCTTGGGTTTATCCTCCTTGGATAAACCTCCTTGGGTTTATCCTCCTTGGATAAACCTCCTTGGGTTTATCCTGCCTGGGACTCTCTGCCCTTCCTGGACTTGGTTGACCATTTCGTTTCCCATGTTAGGGAAGTTTTCAGCTATTATTGCCTCAGATATTTTCTTGAGTCCTTTCTCTCTGTCTCTTCTCCTTATGGGACCCTTTGGTACATTTAAAGTTGTCCCAGAAGTTTCTTACGCTGTCTTCTTTATTTGGCATTTGTTTTCTATATTCTGTTTCACAGCAGTGATTTCCACCGTTCTGTCCTCCAGGTCCCTTATCTATTCTTCTGCCTCAGTTATTCTGCTATTGACTTCTAGTGTTTTGTTCATCTCAGTTTGTTCTTTAGTTCTTCTAGGTCTCAGGTAAACAATTCTTGCATCTTCTCCATTGTTTTTCTTCTTGCTTCTTCTGCATGCCCTCTGGTGGATGAGGCTGAGAGGCTTCTGTAAGCTTTCTGATGGGAAGGACAGGGTAGGGAAGACTGGGTCTTGTTTTGGTGGGCAGGGCCTTGGTCAGTAAATCTTTAATTCAATTGTCTGCAAATGGGAGAGGTTGTACTCCCTTCTTGTTAGTGTTTTGGCCTGAGGCATCCCAGGGCTTGGATCTATGGGCTCTGTGGTAGGGTTAATGGCAAGTCTGAGAGGAGTTACATCAAGGCGGACCTTCCAGGACTGCTTCTGCCAGTGTCCCCATTCCTGCCATGAGCCCTTGCTGACCCAGGCCTCCACAGGTGACCCTCCAACAGTAGCAGGTAGTTTTGCATCAGTCTCCTCTGGGGTCACTGCTCCTTTCCCTTGGGTCGTGGTGCGTGCAAGATTTTGTTTGTGCCCTCCAAGAGTGGAGTCTCTGCTTCCTCTAGTCCTGTGGAAGTGCTATAATCAAAGCCTGCTGGCCTTCAAGGTCAGATTCCCTGGGGATTCCCAGCTCCTTTATCAAATTCCCAGGTTGGGAAGCCTGATGTGGGGCTCAGAACTTTCACAACAGTGAGAGAACTTCTTTTATTTATTTATTTATTTATTTTATTTTACTTTACAATACTGTATTGGTTTTACCATACATCAACATGAATCCGCCACGGCTGTACATGAGTTCCCAATCCTGAAATCCCTCCCACCTCCCACCCCATACCATCCCTCTGGGTCATCCCAGTGCACCAGCCTCAAGCATCCTGTATCCTGCATCAAACCTAGACTGGACTTCTTGAGTATCATTGTTCTCCAGTTTGTGGGCTGCCCAGCCGGTGGGTACGGGATTTGATTTTATCGTGATTGCACCCTTCCTACCATCTCATTGTAGCTTCTCCTTTGTCCTTGGACGTGGGGTATCTCCTTTTGGTAGGTTCCAGCCTCCGCCTGTCGATGGTTGTTCAACAGGTAGTTGCAATTCTGGTGCTCTCACGGGAGGAGATGAGCACATATCCTTCTACTCCCCCGTCATCTGGGGTGTGAGCTGGCTAAGCAATTCAAAATATGAATTTGGGAGGGAGTGTGTGTAACTGTTTAGTGCAGAGCAGGTGCTTAGTGCAGTCTTGAAATAAGTCACTCTCTCTTCATGTCATGGAGCCTTGAAGTGAATTGGGGGAGCCCTGATGAAACAAGGTTCAGTCCAATTTTTACTGGCTTCTTCCACTCTCCATTCTCATCAGCATCCATGTCAACTCTGCATGCTCTTACTAAGCAGCTTTAGCAACATTAAAACCACCAACTTCTCTTTCTGTCTCTCACAGGAGGTTCTAAACAGTTGCTGATATTTGATCTATACACCTTTGCTTTTTCTTTCTTTTTTTAAAAAGTGTATCTCTGCTGGTGTGATTGTCCCAGCCTGGCAACTGGGCACCACATCCAGGTTCCCATACACCAGAGCACCCCACCCTCCCAATTCGGACACTGTAGTTTTGCTTTTGCAATGATGGAATGAAAAGGAAGGGACTCCTGTGGGCTTAAAGTGTGACCTGGGCCTGTCAGGCCTCCAGGGAAGCTGAGGGCCTTGACCACTCATTGGATGGCGATCATGCCAATCCTTGACTCCTGGCAAATGAGCTTAGAGCTGGCGCTGGAGGAAGTGGTCCCCAGTTGACCTTCAAGCTCCACCTACCATCGCCAGCCTTTCGGGGTCTTTCGTGCCTGTCCGCCGCGGTCTCAGCCTTGGTCTTGGTGGGCCGGTTTGCGGGCCGCCCCCTTGCCGTTCCTGTCGCGGGGCCCACACCAGCAACTTCACAGACTCCTGTTCCCCGTGCAGCTGACTTCTCTGCCGCCCCCACCCCCACCCTACCGTCCACGCTGCCAAGGGCGTCTCCTCCGCGACTCTCAGCTCGGCGGCTGCCATCTTCCCCGTGGACCTCACTGCAGGCCCATCACGGTCTGGCACAGTCTCCCCTGCCGTGACTGCCACAGAGGAGCACGACTGGATCCCAGGTGGCCTGGACAGGGCTGGCGGCGGGGCGGGCCGTGACCCCAGTCCCCTTGGGGTCCCGGCACTGGCTTGGGAGGGGACGGATGGGGTTGAGGAAGCCACAGCCCTTCTGCCCTCCCTGAGGGTGTCAGGAGCCCTTCGCAGGGGACACGGTGGACCACAGGCTACAGTGGAAGAGGAGTGGGATATAGAGCCGTTAGAGGAGGAGGAGTCTGATTTTGAGCTGGAGGACCTGGAGGAGGAGGAGCACTTGGAGGACGCAGAGCACCTGTTGGACGAGGTCGAGGAGGAGGAGACACTAGTGGATGAGGAGAGTGAGCAGGGAGGCGCAGCAGTGGTTGCAGGCGACGGGGACCCCTTGGAGCAGTTTGTGTCTGTGTTCTGGGCTCTGGTCCACCCCCTTCTACACAGTTTCTCCTACGATGACCATGGCCTGATCTGGCCCCTGGCCCCTGCCCGATGGTCAGGCACAGCTCCCGGCCTCCCACAGGCCCTGCAAAGTGTCCTGCACCTCCGCAGGAGTAGGAAGACCTGAGAGAGGGAGGCGAGGCCTCGCAGGGTGAGTATCAAGCAGAGGGCGCCCCACCCTGGGAGCCTCAGGGTCCAGGGTCCAGAGGTCCGCATCCCAGAAGTCAGAGAAATCAGCGGTGGAGGCTCTTGGGGAGGGTGGCGCCCTGGTTATTGCCTCTGAGTCCTGGGAGGCTGGGGCCTGTGGTTCCGGCAGGGCCGAGGTGGGCAAGTGGCGGCCAGGCCCTCAGGCCCTTGCAGACCCTGTGGGGGCATCGGACTCAAAGGCAGGCTTCACTCAGCACTGGCCTCTAGTGGTTAAGCAGCAGGTCAAAGCTCTCAAAATCATGTATAATATCATGTAAGAAACGGATCGCCAGTCTAGGTTTGATGCAGGATACAGGATTCTTGGGGCTGGTGCACTGGGATGACCCAGAGAGATGCTATGGGGAGGGAGGTGGGAGGAGGGTTCAGGATTGGGAACTCATGTACACCCGTGGCGGATTCATGTTGATGTATGGCAAAACCAATACAGTATTATAAAGGAAAAGAAAAAAAAAAAAAAAAAAAACAGACGGACAGAAAGAAAAAAAAAAAAAAACCTCCAGGCATAATTTGCACAAGTGGAAGCCTAATTCTATAAAGACCTTTACAGTCTTGAGAAAAAGTATGCTTCCTTCTGCCAGCCTCTGTTTGATAAGAGAGCTGACATCATCAGTGCAATTCATGAGCCACAGAAGGTGAATATTAGTGGCAAGTACCTGTTCCAGAAGGAGCCTGGGAGGAGATGGAAAGAGCACCTGAAGGAAGGGGAAACAAAGGGCATCCCTCACTTCTGGTTGAGGGCATTTAAAAAGCGAAAGATTCTCGGTGGCATGATCTGGGAAAATGATGAACTTGTACTGGACCACCTGAAAGATGTAAAAATAAAAATTCTCAGGGGTCCAGGAACCAATGAGCGTCCCAGGAGAATTTCTTTTTGAGTGAAAGGAATACTTTGCAATAAAGTTCTGACAACAACATACCAAATGCAATCAGACCGAGATGATTCTGATCCCTTCTTCTCCAAAGAGCCAGAAATAATCAGCAGCACAGGGTATGAGATCTACTGGAAAGATGGTAAAGACCTCACCCTGAAAACCATGAGGCTGCAGAAATGTGAGGGCCCTGACGGTGTCGCACCAACCTCTGGGAAACTGCCCAGCTATTCTTTCTTCACCTACTTCTCCTCCTGGGGGGTAGAGTACTGGATGTGGCTACTGATTATAAATTGGGTTATTTTTTTCCGTGAAGTTCCGGTCCCAACGTCTGTATTATACTTTACAAAAGAAGCGAGTGATTATCAGCATGAAGAGTCTGATGAGGAGGTCCAAGAAGCTGAAGGTGAGGAGGAGGACAGCGATGAAAAACCAGAAGAAGGACCTGAAAAGGACCTGGACCCAGCAGAGGACGGCCCCAGAGAACCCAGGTATCTGTGTGCAGCTCTGAGTATCACCCAGCCACCATTCCTGGCATACATTTTTTTTTTTAAATTTTTTTTTTTTAATTATAAAATCTTTAATTCTTACATGCGTTCCCAAACATGAACCCCCCTCCCACCTCCCTCCCCACAACATCTCTCTGGGTCATCCCCATGCACCTGCCCCAAGCAAGCTGCACCCTACGTCAGACATGGACTGGCGATTCAATTCTTACATGACAGTATACATGTTAGAATTCCCATTCTCCCAAATCATCCCACCCTCTCCCTCTCCCTCTGAGTCCAAAAGTCCGTTATACACATCTGTGTCTTTTTTCCTGTCTTGCATACAGGGTCGTCATTGCCATCTTCCTAAATTCCATATATATGTGTTAGTATACTGTATTGGTGTTTTTCTTTCTGGCTTACTTCACTCTGTATAATTGGCTCCAGTTTCATCCATCTCATCAGAACTAATTCAAATGAATTCTTTTTAACGGCTGAGTAATACTCCATTGTGTATATGTACCACTGCTTTCTTATCCATTCATCTGCTGATGGACATCTAGGTTGTTTCCATGTCCTGGCTATTATAAACAGTGCTGCGATGAACATTGGGGTACATGTGTCTCTTTCAATTCTGGTTTCCTCCGTGTGTATGCCCAGCAGTGGGATTGCTGGGTCATAAGGTAGTTCTATTTGCAATTTTTTCAGGAATCTCCACACTGTTCTCCATAGTGGCTGTACTAGTTTGCATTCCCACCAACAGTGTAGGAGGGTTCCCTTTTCTCCACACCCTCTCCAGCATTTATTGCTTGCAGATTTTTGGATCGCAGCCATTCTGACTGGTGTGAAGTGGTACCTCATTGTGGTTTTGATTTGCATTTCTCTAATAATGAGTGATGTTGAGCATCTTTTCATGTGTTTGTTAGCCATCCATATGTCTTCTTTGGAGAAATGTCTATTTAGTTCTTTGGCCCATTTTTTGATTGGGTCGTTTATTTTTCTGGAATTGAGCTGCAGAAGTTGCTTGTATATTTTTGAGATTAGTTGTTTGTCAGTTGTTTCATTTGCTATTATTTTCTCCCATTCAGAAGGCTGTCTTTTCACCTTGCTTATATTTTCCTTTGTTGTACAGAAGCTTTTATTTTTAATTAGATCCCATTTGTTTATTTTTGCTTTTATTTCCAGAATTCTGGGAGGTGGATCATAGAGGATCCTGCTGTGATTTATGTCTGAGAGTGTTTTGCCTATGTTCTCCTCTAGGAGTTTTATAGTTTCTGATCTTACATTTAGATCTTTAATCCATTTTGAGTTTATTTTTGTGTGCGGTGTTAGAAAGTGATCTAGTTTCATTCTTTTACAAGTGGTTGACCAGTTTTCCCAGCACCACTTGTTAAAGAGATTGTCTTTACTCCATTGTATATTCTTGCCTCCTTTGTCAAAGATAAGGTGTCCATATGTGTGTGGATTTATCTCTGGGCTTTCTATTTTGTTCCATTGATCTATATGTCTGTCTTTGTGCCAGTACCATACTGTCTTGATGACTGTGGCTTTGTAGTAGAGCCTGAAGTCAGGCAAGTTGATTCCTCCAGTTCCATTCTTCTTTCTCAAGATTGCTTTGGCTATTCGAGGTTTTTTGTGTTTCCATACAAATCTTGAAATTATTTGTTCTAGTTCTGTGAAAAATGTGGCTGGTAGCTTGACAGGGATTGCATTAAATTTGTAAATTGCTTTGGGTAGTATACTCATTTTCACTATATTGATTCTTCCGATCCATGAACATGGTATATTTCTCCATCTATTAGTGTCCTCTTTGATTTCTTTCATCAGTGTTTTATAGTTTTCTATATATAGGTCTTTAGTTTCTTTAGGTAGATATATTCCTAAGTATTTTATTCTTTTCGTTGCAATGGTGAATGGAATTGTTTCCTTAATTTCTTTTTCTACTTTCTCATTATTCGTGTATAGGAATGCAAGGGATTTCTGTGTGTTGATTTTATATCCTGCAACTTTACTATATTCATTGATTAGGTCTAGTAATTTTCTGGTGGAGTCTTTAGGGTTTTCCATGTAGAGGATCATGTCATCTGCAAACAGTGAGAGTTTTACTTCTTCTTTTCCAATTTGGATTCCTTTTATTTCTTTTTCTGCTCTGATTGCTGTGGCCAAAACTTCCAGAACTATGTTGAATAGTAGCGGTGAAAGTGGACACCCTTGTCTTGTTCCTGACTTTAGGGGAAATGCTTTCAATTTTTCACCATTGAGGATAATGTTTGCTGTGGGTTTGTCATATATTGCTTTTATTATGTTGAGGTATGTTCCTTCTATTCCTGCTTTCTGGAGAGTTTTTATCATAAATGGATGTTGAATTTTGTCAAAGGCCTTCTCTGCATCTATTGAGATAATCATATGGTTTTTATTTTTCAATTTGTTAATGTGGTGAATTACATTGATTTGCGGATATTGAAGAATCCTTGCATCCCTGGGATAAAGCCCACTTGGTCATGGTGTATGATCTTTTTAATGTGTTGTTGGATTCTGATTGCTAGAATTTTGTTGAGGATTTTTGCATCTATGTTCATCAGTGATATTGGCCTGTAGTTTTCCTTTTTTGTGACATCTTTGTCAGGTTTTGGTATTAGGGTGATGGTGGCCTCATAGAATGAGTTTGGAAGTTTACCTTCCTCTGCAATTTTCTGGAAGAGTTTGAGGAGGATAGGTGTTAGCTCTTCTCGAAATTTTTGGTAGAATTCAGCTGTGAAGCCGTCTGGACCTGGGCTTTTTGTTTGCTGGAAGATTTCTGATTACCGTTTCAATTTCTGTGCTTGTGATGGGTCTGTTAAGATTTTCTATTTCTTCCTGGTTCAGTTTTGGAAAATTGTACTTTTCTAAGAATTTGTCCATTTCTTCCAGGTTGTCCATTTTATTGGCATACAACTGCTGATAGTAGTCTCTTATGATCCTTTGTATTTCTGTGTTGTCTGTTGTGATCTCTCCATTTTCATTTCTAATTTTATTGATTTGATTTTTCTCTCTTTGCTTCTTGATGAGTCTGGCTAATGGTTTGTCAATTTTATTTATCCTTTCAAAGAACCAGCTTTTGGCTTTGTTAATTTTTGCTATGGTCTCTTTTGTTTCTTTTGCATTTATTTCTGCCCTAATTTTTAAGATTTCTTTCCTTCTACTAACTCTGGGGTTCTCCAACTCTTCCTTTTCTAGTTGCTTTAGTTGCAGAGTTAGGTTATTTATTTGACTTTTTTCTTGTTTCTTGAGGTATCCTGGCATACATTTTTAAATTTTCTCCCCAAAGTAAATAATAATTAAAGCTGGGTTAAAGTCGAGTTTCAAAACAGCTGAATGTTAATAATACTTTGTGTGCTAGATAAAATAGAACACAGCATGTTCTGAAATGTACTTCATTCACAGCTACAGGTCCCTTGAGCTGTAGCTGTAAGGCTTCCCCACGTGGGAAATTTTTGAGACCTGGTAGCAGGGACCACTGTTTGTCTGGAACGCAGTTAACCAGAAAAAGTGACGAAAGGTGACTGGAACGTACACTAGCTGGGCCTTCACCACTAAGCTACAGAAATAGGGTCTTTTGTCCTAACGGGAAGAAAGCAAATGCCTTTGAGATTGTGACTATTGACAAAGATGTACTAAGTGAAAAATTTTCAAGTGGGAGCACATTTAATGACTAATATCTATTTGTTCAGTTGTAAGTTTTTCTAGTTCATGGGACAGTCAGAAGGAAAGCACATTAGTCATGGTGAGATTGTTGTTCATCGCTGAATTGGTCATTCAGTTCAGTTCAGTTCAGTTGCTCAGCCGAGTCCGACTCTTTGCAACCCCATGAACTGCAGCACGCCAGGCCTCCCTGTCCATCACCGAATTGGTCATTAAGTCAATTATATCTTGCCTATCCCTTCCTCTCTTTTTTGCTTTGCTTTTTCCTGTCTTCTCTTCCTTTTATGGATGGGCAAACTAAGAGTCTGGGAGTTTAAGAGTGTGATTGATGGAGAGAGCACAGGCTTGTAAGGTGGAAAGACTTATTAGATAAGTCTCTCTCAAGAAAAACCAACAACAACAAAGCAGGCATTTTGGTGTTTGGCGAGTGGGAGAGGACGTTGGTATGAGGGGTGAGGGATTGATGACATATCCAGAGGTCTGTGTTGAGAGAGGTAAATGTGGTAATTTCTCTTTTGACTGAGCAGGCATACATAGGACTGACTATTTCCTTAGATTTAGAAAGTCACTGTTGCATGTTACTGGTTTACAATTTTTTAAATTAATTTATATATTTTACTTGGAGGCCAGTTACTTTACAATATTGTGGTGGTTTTCGCCGTACATCAACATGAATCAGCCATGGGTGTACATGTGTCCCACCATCCTGAACCCCGCTCCCACCTCCCTCCCCACCCCATCCCTCTGAGTTGTCCCAGAGCACCTGCTTTGGGTGCCCTGCTTCATGCATCAAACTTGCACTGGTCATCTATTTCACATATAGTAATATACATGTTTCAATGCTATTCTCTCATATCGTCCCACCCTCGCCTTCTCCCACATGGTCCAAAAGTCTGTTCTTTACATCGGTGTCTCTGCTGTCTTCAATATAAGGTTGCCGTTACCGTCTTTCTAAATTCTATATATATGCATTAATATACTGTATTGGTGTTTCTCTTTCTGACTTACTTCACTCTGTATAATAGGCTCCAGTTTCACCCCACTTCATTAGAACTGTCTGAAACGCCTTCTTTTTTTTTATAGCTGAGCAATAGTCCGTCGTGTATAGGTACCACAACTTCCTTATCCATTCATCTGCTAGTGGACATCCAGGTTGCTTCCGTGTCCTAGCTATTGTAAACAGTGTTGCAATGAACATTGGGGTACATGTGTGTCTTTCAGCTCTGGTTTCCTCGGTGTGTATGCCCAGAAGTGGATTGCTGGGTTGTATGGCAGTTCCATTTCCAGTTGTTGTTTTTTTTTTAAGGAATCTCCACACTGTTCTCCATAGTGGCTGTACTAGTTTACATTCCCACCAACAGTGTAAGAAGGTTCCCTTTTTCTCCACACCCTCTCCAGCATTTATTGTTTATAGACTTTTTGATGGCAGCCATTCTGACTGGCGTGAGATGGTACCTCATTGTGGTTTTGATTTGCATTTCTCTGATCATGAGGGATGTTAAGCATCTTATCATGTGTTTGTTAGCCATCTGTATGTCTTCTTTGGAGAAATGTCTGTTTAGTTCTTTGGCCCATTTTTGGATGGGTCGTTTATTTTTCTGGAATTGAGCTGCAGGAGCTGCTTGTATATTTTGGAGATTAACTCTTTGTCAGTTGCTTCTGGCTTCTGGAATTGAGCTGCAGGAGCTGCTTGTATATTTTGGAGATTAACTCTTTGTCAGTTGCTTCGTTTGCTATTATTTTCTCCCATTCTGAAGGCTCCTTTTCACCCTGCTTATAGTTTCCTTCGTTGTGCAAAAGCTTTTAAGTTTGATTAGGTCCCATTTGTTTATTTTTGCTTTTATTTCCATTACTCTGGGAGAGGGCCATAGAGGATCTTGCTGTGATTTATGTCAGAGAGTGTTCTGCCTATGGTTTCCTCTAAAAGTTTTATAGTTTCTGGTCTTAGGTTTAGATCTTTAATCCATTTTGAGTTTATTTTTGTGTACAGTTTTAAAAAGTTTTCTAGTTTCATTCTTTTACAGGTTTTCCCAGTTTTCCCAACACCACTTGTTAAAGAGATTGTCTTTTCTCCATTGTATATTTTTGCCTCCTTTTGCAATGATAAGTATCCATAGTTGCGTGGGTTTATCTCTGGGCTTTCTGTTTTGTTCCATGGATCTCTATTTCTGTCTTTGTGCCAGTACCATACTGTCTTGATGACTGTAGCTTTGTAGTGTAGTCTGAAGTCAGGCAGGTTGATTCCTCCAGTTCTATTCTTCTCTCTCAGGATTGCTTTGGCTATTCGAGGTTTTTTGTGTTTCCATACAAATTGTGAAATTATTTGTTCTAGTTCTGTGAAAATACTGTTGGTAGCTTGATAGGGATTGCTTTGGGTAGTGTACTCATTTTCACTATATTGACTCTTCCAATCCACAAACATGGTATATTTCTCCATCTATTTGTGTCATCTTTGATTTCTTTCATCAGTGTTTTATAGTTTTCCATGTGTGTCTTTTTTTTCTTTAGGGAAATTTATTCCTAAGTATTTTATTCTTTCATTGTAATGGTGAATGGGATTGTTTCCTTAGTTTCTCTTTCTGTTTTCCATTGTTAGTGTGTAGGAATGCAAGGGATTTCTGTGTGTTAATTTTATATCCTGCAACTTTACTATAGCCATGGATTAGCTCTAGTAACTTTCTGGTGATGTCTTTAGGGTTTTCTACCTAGAGGACCATGTCATCTGCAAACAGTGAGGGTTTTACTTCTTCTTTTCCCATCTGGATTCCTTTTATTTATTTTTCTTCTCTGATTGCTGTGGCTAGGACTTCCAAAACTATGCCGAATAGTAGTGGTGAGAGTGGGCACCCTTGTCTTCTTCCTGATTTTGAGGAAATGCTTTCAATTTTTCACCATGGAGGATAATGTTTGCTGTGGGCTTGTCATATATGGCTTTTATTATGTTGAGGTATGTTCCTTCTATGCCTGCTTTTCTGGAGAGTTTTATCATAAATGGGTGCTGAATGTTGTCAAAGGCTTTCTCTGCATCTGTTGAGATAACCATATGTTTTTTTATCACTCAGTTTGTTCCTATGGTGTATCCCATTGATTGATTTGTGAATATTGAAGAATCCTTGCATCCCTGGGATAAAGCCCACTTGGTCATGATGTGTGATCTTTTTAATATGTTGTTGGATTTGGTTTGCTAGAATTTTTGTTGAGGATTTTTGCATCTCTGTTCATCAGTGATAAATTGTCCTGTAGTTTTCTTTCTTTGTGGCATGTTTGTCTGGTTTTGATATTAGGGTGATGGTGGCCTCATAGAATGAGTTTGGCAGTTTAACTTCCTCTGCAATTTTCTGGAAGAGTTTGAGTAGGATAGGTGTTAGCTCTCTCTAAGTTTTTGGTAGAATTCACCTGTGAAGCCACCTGGTCCTGGGCTTTTGTTTGTTAGAAGGGTTTTGTTTTTTGATTTTTTTTTTTACAGCTTCAATTTCTGTGCTTGTGATGGGCCTGTTAAGATTTTCTATTTCTTCCTGGTTCAGTTTTAGAAAGTTACGCTTTTTTAAGAACTTGTCCATTTCTTCCAAGTTGTCCATTTTATTGGCATATAACTGCTCATAGTAGTCTCTTAGGACCTTTTGTGTTTCTGTGTGTCTGTTGTGATTTCTCCATTTTCGTTTCTAAGTTTATTGATTTGATTTTCTCCCGTTTTTTCCTGATGAGATGGCTAATGGTTTGTCTATTTTATTTATCTTCTCGAAGAACCAGCTTGTAGTTTTGGTGATTTTTGCTACAGTCTCCTTTGTTTCTTTTTCAGTTATTTCTGCTGTCAGCTTTATGGTCTCTTTCCTTCT
>NW_017217027.1:0-12815 GCF_001704415.2 Capra hircus | reverse complement strand
GACGAATCTGCACCCTGTGGAAAAAAATATAAACACTTCCTCGACCCGCAGTAAATTTTGGGTCGGGATCTTTTTGTTATCTGGAGGAGATCTTTTTTTGCTTTACTAATGGCTTTTTATTTTACTGTTTCAAACGAATCAGCATTTAACTTATTACAAAGAGAACATGTTGTAAAATCTGATGGGGGGAAAACTATACTTAATTTCTCTCTTTTTAATTTTTTGAATTAACAAAGCACGTGAGGGTAAATGATGCAAGATCTGATCACAAGAATTTCCTATAGCAATCTGCCAATCATCAAACATTTGAAAAGCATCAAGTTGTTCTCTGTTATATGGAAGTACAATTTTGATGGTTCTTTATTAAACAATTTAATAAATCAGTATATTTGAATTAATCTTTTTAATTAACATGTCAGTAATTTTTCCTTAGGCAGAGGCCACTGTTCCACCCACACCGGATCTTGAAATTTTCATGTAATGGGGTAGGCAGCAAAAACAATGGCCTTCATTATAAATTTGGATATCCCAATCCAGTATATAGCTTGCGAGGAGTTGGGCAAATTAGCTCAATTATTCTTGTCTGTTGTTTACCCAATCCTTTTGATGGATCATAGCCGATCTGCAGCATCTGAGAGGTCACTTTATCATCAGGGCTAAAAAGTAACACTCCCATTTGAGATAGCATGTCCCTCCCCCACAGGGTAAGGGGGAGTGAAGGGACTACATACGGTTGGAAAGTTCCACGGGTGTCCTCAAATTACCAATCTAAAATTTTTGCACTTTTGGCTACTGTGGGGGCTCTTCCTATCCCCACCAAGTTATTTTCAGTAGTATGTGTGGGCCAGGAGGTGGGCCAGGAGCTAGGCCAGTCTTTTCCTGAAATGCAAGAAACGTCTGCTCCTGTGTCTAATAACCCCACAATAGACTTGCCATTAATCAGAATAGTTTTCATAGGCCGTTTCTGAGTAATTTTTGTTATCCAAAAAACCATATCACTAGACCCAAATATAGGAAGCAAGAAAAGAGGTGTTACACAATATCTTTATAAGCTTTTCTAATGATCTTTTTATAACCCAAATCTGGTCTATAGCCTTTTAGATGACAAGTAACCATTTAATCTTAGCTTGAAAACTTCCAGCAACGGGGAGCTCACTATTCACCAAGGTTTTAAACTCTCTCTCACCTCTTACTCTATAGCATTTTTATCCTGCATACCACTTTTTCTAACTCCTTTTCAGTAGTATATGTTGGCCAGGAGCTGCGCTAGTCTCTCAGCAATGTAAGAAACGTCTTGTCTATTGTCTAAGGCCTAGAAGCTGCAATTTTTTGCACCCAAAAAGCTAGATCTAGATCCTCTGGGGCTTTTTTTGTCTGGTTTTTCTGTTTGGTAATAAGGTAAAAGCAAAAGCTGTGCTATTATTTTTTTTTTAATTTTTATTAATTGCACAGTTTTAGCAGGTGGCGAGATCAAAACTTCAGTTTTTTCAGTATAATCAGAATTTACTACACAAGACACTACCGAAATTTCTTGAAAAGAAAGCAAGCTATGCCCCAGTACAAGTCTTACAATGTCCTCAGGCAGGGGACTAGCCACTCTCATTGGAATCTGAGTCACTGGCACATCAGGGGTTAATATTATTGAAGTGGTGGAACTGAGGTCTAGGCCTGAGCTACCTGGGGTTGTTTGGTACGGGTTGTTGTGTCTGTTTAGCAGGACATTTTGGCAAAACATGTTCTATTTGGCCTCAAGAGAAACATTTTGCATTTGTAAAGTCCTTTTTATTACGAATATTTTTTTTTCTGTTTTTCTTCCTTTTTCTTTTTTTTTTGTTGGGTGAGGCCCCTCCTGAGGGGATTTTATGCAAGGAGCAAGCTCTGTTTTAAAAGCTCTTTTGCTCAAAAATATTGTCACTATCGTTTTCAAACTTAAGCAATGTTCTGGAGGCTTTGGATATAAAGTGGGGAGTTCTTAAGCCCTGGGGAGGCGCAAGCAGAGGTTGCAGTGGTCGCCTTAAATAAGATAACTTTTTTAAAGGTTTGGTTTGTGTAGAGGGGGAGGGGGCTCTCCAGGGCGCTCGGCCGCTGCGTCCTGTAAGCACCCTCCTTCCTCGGGAGGAAGAGGAGTCTCTCTCCTTTTGTTTGCCAATGGCAGAAAATACGATCTGCATAGAAGGTGGAGACCCACTACCATTTACCGCTATAGCCTCTCCCATAGGCTATCTAACAGCCTCATGACAGGGGTCCAGAACATTTGTAATCATATTTTACAGAGCAAAAGCATTTACAGGCCCATGCAAAGTATAGTAAGTTTTTAGCTGTTTTCCTACTCTCTCCCAGGTGTCTAAGTTAACAGTGCCTTCTTCTGGAAACCAGGGACACTGTTCTTGTACAAAGGAAAAAAATGAATGAATATTGGAATTTTTAACTTTAATTCCTCGTTTAGTTAGTAACTGCAAGATTACTCCTATAAAAAGCTGTCTTTCTTTTGATTCACTGTTACCCATGTCAGAAAATTAAGTCTTATAGAAAAGTCTACCTCAACAAAAGGTTTTACCTCTGGCGAGGGGGGTTTTGTTTTTAACCCTAGGATAGCAGGTTTCTTTTCAACCTCTAGAGCACCAGGTTCTCTTAAACCCTTGAACACTTCCCACTCTTCCTCACCCTGTCTATCCTACAGGGGGGTCCGCGGCACCCTGAGTGGGGTCCTAGCCGTCCCGAACACTCAACACTGGGGGAGTACCCGAAAGTACTCCGGGGGGAGTGATTAAGTCACTCCGGGGGGAGCAACAGAGAGTGCTCCGGGGGGAGCAACGGAGAGGGCTCCGGGGGGAGCAGCAGAGAGTGCTCCGGGGGGAGCTTTTGCTCCGAGGAACCTACCTTCGAATAGCCTGTTCCGGGCGCCACTTGCCGGGGTCCTGGCCCGGTGGATCCAGGAAATTCGAAGGGTGGACGGCGTTGGCGTGGAAAGACTTGTTTGTTTATTAATGTAAGATTAGATTAAGAAACTATAGTGTAATAAGAAGATTAAGTGGAGGAAGAGGGCTGAATAGCTTGGTTTACGCGGAAGGCCAATAAAATTCCAGACAAGGAATCTGCACCATCTACGTTGGGCCACCGGCGCCCGCTTGAATATCTAAGGGTGCCTCGCCTTAAGCTCCCTTTCGTGCGGGTCTTAAACAGCCGGGGCAAGTAAGTAGACCTGGCGAGCCTCTGCGCCCCAGATGGAGATTCAGCCTGAAGTTAAAGTAAAGAGCAGAGAGAGGGAAGGGGAGAGAAGAGGAGAGAGAGAGACATGGGGGGAGCCAGAGTCCCAAGAAACCAGGCCGAGAGACTAGTTCGAGAAACTGGTCCGATCCTTTATTGTTCAGAAGGCCTTTTATACTTTTGATAAAACATGGAGATCAACGGGTAACACAGAATTATGTAGCGTTCGCAGCCCAGACTCTTTCTATACATCATTTTGTATACAAAAGGTCTCAGGTGATTTACATTATCTTCTGGCCAAGAAGCTTGTTAACACTTTTTAGTCTCTCTTCCTTAATGAATGTTGATTTTGTTTCCCCACGAAGTGTTTTTCTTTAATTTGCATCTCCTTAAAGCATTAAAGTTACATCTCTATAGAACAAAGGTGCAGTGGGATATAACAAAGAAGGTACTTAACTCAAAGATCTAATGTTGCTAATACCAGGTCTACTACTTGTTTTTCTATATACCAACTATATCTAAAAATAAAGGATATGAAAATTTGGCAGCAAGCATTGACTCAACAAATGAAACTTTTAATCAGTCCTATTCTAAAGATTTTGACTCTTCGGAAGCCCCTACATTCCTAGGATGTTTTAAGCTTCCTGTGCCTCCTGCAGTCAGGAGGCCTCAAACAATCACACTCGCAGAGTCCTGCAGGCAGGTTAGAAAGCCATCGGAGGGGTTTTTAGATTGAAACACTCTTTCAAATGCAGAAGACTGAAACCCTGAATTGACTTTTTCCAGAAAATGTCAGAAGAGTGGAAAAGCAGAGCACAAAAGCCGGCAGATTTTTGTTGTGGTACATGCTTAGGAATTTCCAGAGGGGTCCCTGAAGTCTGAGCACGCCTTGCGAATGACAGCTTCCTTCCTCATGACCTTGTCACGGGCGGGATTCCTCACACTGGCTCCCGGCAGCTTTCCCACAGGGCTGTCCCACGTGCCACCGTGGTGTGAGTTGATCCTCGGCTTGAAAGTCGAGGCAGTGCAGGGAAAACAGGTTTCCCTGGAATGGACTGAGAAATCTGGGGGACTCTGGGAATGGGGGAACGACCCTGGAGTTCCTCTCGCCTTTCCTGTGGAGAGTGCCTCCTCTTGAGATTCAACGGGAACGCTGGAATTTCTTTCCCGACCACGCAGGGAAAGGATCCCTCCTCTCGAGCTAGGAGGCGGAAACGGGGGCTCCTCTGGATGTGGGCGGAACTCTCGTGCTTCCTCTCGAGTGGAGACGGGTATGTCGGGAAACTTCTTGAGTTGCAGCAAGGGTGTGAAGGACCCGTTGGAAGTTCCAGAGGTTAGGTGTGATTAGCCTCGAGACGCCTCAGCGCAAATGGACCTCATCTTGCCTGGAGGGAGAACCTCCTGGATTTTCTCCGAGTTGCGGCAGGTGCTCTCGACTTACGACGGGGAACACAGGGACCCCCTCTGGTGGCCTCAGGAAAGGCCAGTCCCCATGCGAGTTGCACGGGGCCCTCTAGGGATTCCTCTCCCCGTCGATGCCGGGCCTAAGACCTTGTGTGGAGTCGGTGCCGGAACCTGAGGATTCCTCTCCAGTGCTGACATGGATCTTGGGGTACTTCTGGAGTCTCCCCAGGGGAGTCAGTCCTCCTCTAAGTGGTGGCATGCACGTGCGCTTTCCTCCCGAGCTGTAGCAGCAGTGTCACGCTTCCCTTCGCGTGGATCAAGGGATCTGTGGCTTTCCCTCCAGGCTTTCCCAGGAGGCTTTTCCACGATGCTTTCCCACAGGGCTGTCCCACGTGCCACCGTGGTGTGAGTCGATCCTCGGCTTGAAAGTCGAGGCAGTGCAGGGAAAACAGGTTTCCCTGGAATGGACTGAGAAATCTGGGGACTCTGGGAATGGGGAACGACCCTGGAGTCCTCTCGCCTTTCCTGTGGAGAGTGCCTCCTCTTGAGATGCAACGGGAACGCCAGAAATTCTTTCCCGAACACGCAGGGAAAGGATCCCTCCTCTCGAGCTAGGAAGCTGAAACGGGGCTCCTCTGGATGTGGGCGGGACTCTCGTGCTTCCTCTCGAGTGGAGACGGTATGTCGGGGAACTTCTTGAGTTGCAGCAAGGGTGTGAAGTACCCTATGGAAGTTCCAGAGGTTAGGTGTGATTAGCCTCCAGACGCCTCAGCGGAAATGGGCCTCATCTCGCCTGGAGGGGAGAACCTCTTGGATTTTCTCGAGTTGTGGCAGGTGCTCTCGACTTACGACGGGGACCTCAGGGACCCGCTCTGGTGGCATATCGAAAGGACGGTCCCCATGCGAGTTACTCGGGGGCCTCTAGGGATTCCTCTCCCGTCGATGCCGGGGCCTAAGACCTTGTGTGGAGTCGGTGCCGGAACCTGAGGATTCCTCTCCAGTGCTGACATGGATCTTGGGGTACTTCTGGAGTCTCCCCAGGGAGACAGTCCTCGTCTCGAATGGGGCATGAACGTGCGCTTTCCTCCGAGCTTTAGCAACAGTGTCGCGCTTCCCTTCGCGTATCAAGTGATCTGGCTTTCCCACGAGGCTTTCCCACAGGGCTGTCCCACGTGCCACCGTGGTGTGAGTCGATCCTCGGCTTGAAAGTCGAGGCAGTGCAGGGAAAACAGGTTTCCCTGGAATGGACTGAGACATCTGGGGGCTCTGGGAATGGTGAAACGACCCTGGAGTTCCTCTCGCCTTTCCTGTGGAGAGCGCCTCCTCTTGAGATGCTACGGGAACGCCGGGAATTCTTTCCCGACCACGCAGGGAAAGTATCCCTCCTCTCTAGCTAGGAGGCGGAAACGGGGTCTCCTCTGGATGTGGGCGGGACTCTCGTGCTTCCCTCGAGTGGAGACGAATATGTTGGGGAACTTCTTGAGTTGCAGCAAGGGTGTGAATGACCCTTTGGAAGTTCCAGAGTTTAGGTGTGATTAGCCTCGAGACCCCTCAGCGGAAATGGGCCTCATCTCGCCAGGAGAGGAGAACCTCCTGGATTTTCTCGAGTTGGCGCTCGACTTACGACGGTGACATCAGGGACCCCCTCTTGTGGCCTCACGAAAGGGAAGTCCCCATGCGAGTTGCTCATGGGTCTCTCGGGATTCGTCTCCCGTCGATGCCGGGACCTAAGTCTTGTGTGGAGTCTGTGCAAAACCTGAGGATTCCTCTCCAGTGCTGACATGTATCTTGGGGTATTTCTGGAGTCTCCCCAGGGGAGTCAGTCCTCGTCTCGAGTCGGGGCATGCACGTGAGCTTTCCTCCGAGCTGTAGCAGCAGTGTTGAGCTTCCCTTCGCGAGGATCAAGGGATCTGTGGCTTTCCTCGAGGCTTTCCCACGACGCTTTCCCACTTTCCCACAGGACTGTCCCACCTGCCACCTTGGTGTGAGTCGAACCTCTTCTTGAAAGTCGAGGCAGTGCAGGGAAAACAGGTTTCCCTGGAATGGACTAAGACATCTGTGGGACTCTGGGAATGGTGGCACGACCCTGGAGTTCCTCTCGCCTTCCCTGTGGAGAGCGCCCCTCTTGAGATGCGATGGGAACGCCGGGAATTCTTTCCCGACCACGCAGGGAAAGGATCCCTCCTCTCGAGCTAGGAGGCGGAAACGGGGCTCCTCTGGATGTGGGCGGGACTCTCGTTCTTCCTCTCGAGTGGAGACTGGTATGTTGGGATCTTGCTTGAATTGCAGAAAGGGTGTGAAGGACCCTTTGGAAGTTCCAGAGGTTAGGTGTGATTAGCCTGAGAGAACTCAGTGGAAATGGGCCTCATCTCGCCAAGAAGGGAGAACCTCCTGGATTTTCTCAAGTTGCGGCAGGTGCTCTCGAATTACTACGGGGACCTCAGGGACCCCTCTGGTGGCCTCAGGAAAGGCCAGTCCCCATGCGATTTGCTCGGGTCCTCTCGGGATTCCTCTCCCATCGATGCCAGGGCCTAAGACCTTGTGTGGAGTCGGTGCCGGAAACTGAGAATTCCTCTCCAGTGCTGACATGGATCTTGGGTACTTCTGGAGTCTCCCCAGGGGAGTCAGTCCTCGTCTCGAGTGGGGCATGCACGTGCCTTTCCTCCCGAACTGTAGCAGCAGTGTCACGCTTCCCTTCCCGTGTATCCTAGGATCAGTGGCTTTCCCTCGAGGCTTTTTTTCCCACCAGCTTTTTTCCCAAGGTGATGTCCCACGTGCCACCGTGGTGTCAGTCGATCCTCGTCTTGAAAGTTGGCAGTGCGGGAAAACAGGCTTCCTGGAATGGACTGAGACATCTGGGGGATCTGGGAATGGTGGCACGACCCTGGAGTCCTCTCGCCTTTCCTGTGGAGAGCGCTCCCTCTTGAGATGTGACGGGAACGCCGGGAATTCTTTCCCGACCACGCAGGGAAGGATCCCTCCTGTTGAGCTATGAGGCGGAAACGGGGCTCATCTGGATGTGGGCGGGACACTCGTGCTTCCTCTCGAGTGGAAACGGGTATGTCGGGGAACTTCTTGAGTTGCAGAAAGGTGTGAAGGACCTTTGTAACTTCCAGAGGTTAGGTGTGATTAGCCTCGAGACGTCTCAGCAGAAATGGTCCTCATCTCGCCTGAAAGGGAGAACCTCCTGGATTTATTCAAGTTGCGGCAGGTGCTCTCGACTACGACGGGGCCCTCAGGACCCTCTCTGGTGGCCTCAGGAAAGGCCAGTCCCCATGCAAGTTGCACGGGGACCTCTCGGGATTCCTCTCCCGTCGGTGCCGGGGCCTAAGAACTTGTGTGGAGTCGGTGCCGGAACCTGAGGTTTCCTCTCCAGTGCTGACATGGATTTTGGGTACTTCTGGAGTCTCCCCAGGGGAGTCAGTCCTTGTCTCGAGTGGGAGCATGCACGTGCGCTTTCCTCCCGAGCTGCAGCAGCAGTGTCATGGTTCCCTTCGCGTGGATCAAGGGATCTGTGGCTTTCCCTCGAGGCTTTCCCAAAGGGCTGTCCCACGTGCCACCGTGGTGTGAGTCGATCCTCGTCCTGAAAGTCGAGGCAGTAGGGAAAAAGTTTCCCTGGAATGGACTGAGACATCTGGGGGACTCTGGGAATGGTGGCACGACCCTGGAGTTCCTCTCGCCTTTCCTGTGGAGAGCGCCTCCTCTTGAGATGCGACGGAACGCCGGGAATTCTTTCCCGACCACGCAGGGAAAGGATCCCTCTCTCGAGCTAGGAGGCGGAAACGGGTTCCTCTGGATGTGGGCGGGACTCTCGTGCTTCCTCTCGAGTGGAGACGGGTATGTCAGCGAACTTCTTGAGTTGCAGCAAGGGTGTGAAGGACCCTTTGGAAGTTCCAGAGGTTTGGTGTGATTAGCCTCGAGACGCCTCAGCGGAAATGGGCCTCATCTCGCCTGGAAGGGAGAACCTCCTGGATTTTCTCGAGTTGCGGCAGGTGCTCTGACTACGACGGGGACTCAGGACCCGCTCTGGTGGCCTCAGGAAAGGCAGTCCCCATACGAGTTGCTCGGGGCCTCTCGGGATTCCTCTCCCTGATGCCGGGGCCTAAGCCCTTGCGTGGAGTCGGTGCCGGAACCTGAGGATTCCTCTCCAGTGCTGACATGGATCTTGGGGTACTTCTGGAGTCTCCCCAGGGGAGTCAGTCCTCGTCTCGAGTTGGGCATGCACGTGCGCTTTCCTCCCGAGCTTTAGCAGCAGTGTCACGCTTCCCTTCGCTTGGATCAAGGGATCTGTGGCTTTCCCTCGAGGGTTTCCCATGAGGCTTTCCCACGAGGCTTTCCCACAGGCTGTCCCCGTGCCACCATGGTGTGAGACGATCCTCGGCTTGAAAGTCGAGGCAGTGCAGGGAAAACAGGTTTCCCTGGAATGGCCTGAGACATCTGGGGGACTCTGGGAATGGTGGCACGACCCTGGAGTTCCTCTCGCCTTTCCTGTGTAAAGGCCTCCTCTTGAGATGCGAGGAACGCCGAGAATTCTTTCCCGACCACGCAGGGAAAGGATCCCTCCTCTCGAGCTATGAGGCGGAAACGGGGCTCCTCTGGATGTGGGCGGGACTCTCGTGCTTCCTCTCGAGTGGAGACGGGTATGTCGGGGAACTTCTTGTGTTGCAGCAAGGATGTGAAGAACGTTTTGGAAGTTCCAGAGTTTAGGTGTGATTAACCTGGGGACGCTTCTGAGGAAATGGGCCTCATCTCGCTGGAGGGGAGAACCTCCTGGATTTTCTCGAGTTGCGGCAGGTGCTCTCGACTTATGACGGGACCTCAGGGACCCGCTCTAATGGCCTCAGAAAGGCCAGTCCCCATGCTAGTTACTCGGGGCCTCTCGGGATTCCTCTCCGTCGATGCGGGCCTAAGACCTAGTTTGGAGTCGGTGCCGGAAAGTGAGCATTCCTCTACAGGGCTGACGTGGATCTTGGGGTACTTCTGGACTCTCCTCAGGGTAGTCAGTCCTCGTCTCGAGTGGGGGCATGCACGTGCGCTTTCCTCCCGAGCTGTAGCAGCAGTGTCACACTTCCCTTCGGGTTGATCAAAGCAACTGTGGCTTTCCTAGAGGCTTTCCACGAGGCTTTCCCTCGAGTCTTTCCAACGAGGCTTTCCCACAGGGCTGTCCCACGTGCCACCGTGGTGTGAGTCGATCCTTGGCTTGAAAGTCGAGGCAGTGCAGGGAAAACAGGTTTCCCTGGAATGCACTGAGACATCTGGGGGACGCTGGGAATGGTGGCCCGACCCTGGATTTCCTCTCGCCTTTCCTGTGGAGATCGCCTCCTCTTTAGATGCGCCGGGAACACTGGGAACTCTTTCCGATCACTGAGGAAAGGATCCCTCCTCTCGAGCTAGGAGGCGGAAACGGGGCTCCTCTGGATGTGGGCGGGACTCTCGTGCTTCCTCTCGAGTGGAGACGGGTATGTTGGGGATCTTATGAGTTGCAGCAAGGGTGTTAAGGACCCTTTGGAAGTTCCAGAGGTAAGGTGTGATTAGCCTTGAGACACCTCAGCGGAAATGGTCCTCATCTCGCCTGGAAGGGAGAACCTCCTGGATTTTCTCAAGTTGCTGCTGGTGCTCTCGACCTACGACGGGAACCTCAGGGACCCGCTCTGGTGGCCTCAGGAAAGGCCAGTCCCCATGCGAGTTGCTCGGGAGACTCACGGGATTCCTCTCCCGTCGATGCTGGGGCCTAAGACCTTTGTGGAGTCGGTGCCGTAAAGTGAGGGTTCCTCTCCAGTGCTGACATGGATCTTGGGGTACTTCTGGAGTCTCCCCAGGGGAGTCAGTCCTCGTCTCGAGTGGGGGAATGCACGTGTACTTTCCTCCCGACCAGAAGCAGCAGTGTCACGCTTCCCTTCGCGTGGATCAAAGCATCTGTCGCTTTCCCTCGAGGCTTTCCCACCAGGCTTTCCCACAGGGCTGTCCCACGTGCCACCGTGGTGTGAGTCGATCTCGGCTTGAAAGTCGAGGCAGTGCAGGGAAAACAGGTTTCCCTGGAATGGAATGAGACATCTGGGGGACTCTGGGATGGTGGCACGACCCTGGAGTTCCTCTCGCCTTTCCTGTGGACAGCGCCTCCTCTTGAGATGCGACGGGAACACGGGAATTCTTTCCCGACCGCGCAGGAAAAGGATCCCTCCTCTCGAACTTGGAGGCGGAAACGGGCTCCTCTGGATGTGGCCGGGACTCTCGTGCTTCCTCTCGAGTGGAGACGGGTAGGTTGGGGAAATTCTTGAGTTGCAGCAAGGTGTGAAGGATCCTTTGGAATTCCAGAGGTTAGGTGTGTTTAGAGTCGAGACGCCTCAGCGGAAATGGGCCTCATCTCCCCTGGAGGGGAGAACTCCTGGATTTTTTCGAGTTGTGGTACGTGCTCTCGCCTTACGACGGGGACCACTGGGACCCGCTCTGGTGGCCTCAGGAAAGGCCAGTCCCCATGCGAGTTGCTCGGGGCCTCTCAGGATTCCTCTCCCGTCCATGCCAGGGCCTAAGACCTTGTGTTGAGTCGGTGCCTACCGGGGTCCAGCCCCGGTGGATCCAGGAAATTCGAAGGGTGGACGGCGTTGGCGTGGAAAGACTTGTTTGTTTATTAATGTAAGATTAGATTAAGAAACTATAGTGTAGTAAGAAGATTAAATGGAGGAAGAGGGCTGAATAGCTTGGTTTACGCGGAAGCCAATAAAATTCCAGACAAGGAATTTGCACCATCTACTTGGGCCACCGGCGCCCGCTTGAATATCTAAGGGTGCCTCGCCTTAAGCTCCCTTTCGTGTGGTCTTAACAGCCGGGGCAAGTAAGTAGACCTGGCGAGCCTCCGGGCCCCAGATGGAGATTCAGCCTGAAGTTAAAGTAAAGAGCAGAGAGAGGGAACGGGCGAGAAGAAGAGAGAGAGAGAGACATGGGGGAGCCAGAGTCCCAAGAAACCAGGCCGAGAGACTAGTTCGAGAAACTGGCCCCCATCCTTTATTGTTCAGAAGGCCTTTTATACTTTTGATAAAACACGGAGATCAATGGGTAACACAAAATTATGTAGCGTTCGCAACCCAGATTCTTTCCGTATATCATTTTGTATACAAAAGGTCTCAGGTGATTTACATTATCTTTTGGACAAGAGGCTTGTTAACACTTTTTGGCTCTCTTCCTTAATGAATGTTAATTTTGTTTCCCCTGAAGTGTTTTTTTTTTTTAATCTGCATCTCCTTAAAGCATTAAAGTTACATCTCTATAGAACAAAGGTGCAGTGGGATATAACAAAGAAGGTACTTAACTCAAAGATCTAATGTTGCTAATACCAGGTCTACTACTTGTTTTCTATATACCAACTATATCTAAAAATAAAGGATATGAAAATTTGGCAGCAAGCATTGACCCAAAAAATGAAACCTTTAATCAGTCCTATTCTAAAGATTTTGACTCCTCGGAAGCTGCTACATTCCTAGGATATTTTAAGCTTCCTGTGACTCCTGCGGTCAGGAGGCCTCAAACAATCACATGCGCAGTTGTACGAGTCCTGCAGGCAGGCTAGACAGCCATCGGAGGGGTTTTTGGATTGAAACACTCTTTCAAATGCAGAAGACTAAAGCCCTGAATTGACTTTTTCCAGAAAATGTCAGAAGAGTGGAAAAGCAGAGCACAAAAGCCGGCAGATTTTTGTTGGGGTACGTGCTTAGGAATTTGCAGAGGGGTCCCTGAAGTCTGAGCACGCCTTGCGTATGTCAGCTTCATTCCTCATGACCTTGTCACGGGCGGGATTCCTCACACTGGCTCCCAGCAAGTGCCGGAACCTGAGGATTCCTCTCCAGTGCTGACATGGATCTTGGGGTACTTCTGGAGTCTCCCCAGGGGAGTCAGTCCTCGTCTCGAGTGGGGGCATGAACGTGCGCTTTCCTCTCGAGCTGTAGCAGCAGAGTCACGATTCCCTTCGCGTGGATCAAGAGATCTGTGGCTTTACCTCGAGGCTTTCCCACGAGGCTTTCCACGAGGCTTTCCCACAGGTTTCCCACAGCTGTCCAACGTGCCACCGTGGTGTGAGTCGATCCTCGGCTTGAAGGTCGAGGCAGTGCAGGGAAAACAGGTTTCCCTGGAATGGACTGAGATATCTGGGGGACTCTGGGAATGGTGGCACGACCCTGGAGTTCCTCTCCCCTCTCCGGTGGAGAGCGACT
>NW_017217026.1:0-12815 GCF_001704415.2 Capra hircus | reverse complement strand
CTGCTTCCTCTCGAGTGGAGACAGTATGTCGGGGAACTTCTTGAGTTGCAGAAAGGGTGTGAAGAACCCTTTGGAAGTTCCAGAGGTTAGGTGAATATCCTGGAGACGCCTCAGCGGAAATGGGCCTCATCTCGCCTGGAGGGGAGAACCTCCTGGATTTTCTCGATTTGCGGCAGGTGCTCTCGACTTACGACGGGGACCTCAGGGACCCGCTCTGGTAGCCTCAGGAAAACCCAGTGCACATGCGAGTTGCTCGGGGGCCTCTCGGGATTCCTCTCACTTCGATGCTGGGGCCTAAGCCCTTGTGTGGAGTCGGTGCCGGAACCTGAGTGTTCCTCTCCCTGCTGACATGGATCTTGGGGTACTTCTGCAGTCTCCCCAGGGGAGTCAGTCCCCGTCTCGAGTGGGGGCATGCACGTGCGCTTTCCTCCCGAGCCGTAGCAGCATTGTCATGCTTCCCTACGCGTGGATCAAGGGATCTGTGGCTTTCCTCGAGGCTTTCGCACGAGGCTTTCCCACAGGGCTGTCCCACGTGCCACCGTGGTGTGAGTCGAATCATCGGCTTGAAAGTCGAGGCAGTGCACGGAAAACAGTTTTCCCTGGAATGGACTGAGACATCCAGGGTACTCTGGGAATGGTGGAACGACCCTGGAGTCCTCTCGCCTATCCTGTGGAGAGCGCCTCCTGTTGAGATGCAACGGAAACGCCGGGAATTCTTTCCCGACCACGCTGGGAAAGGATCCCTCCTCTCGAGCTAGGAGGTGGAAACGGGGCTCCTTTGGATGTGGGCGGAACTCTCGTGCTTCCTCTCTAGTGGAGACGGGTATGTCGGGGAACTTCTTGAGTTGCAGCAAGGGTGTGAAGGACCCTTTGGAAGTTCCAGATGATAGATGTGATTAGCCTCGAGACGCCTCAGCGGAAATGGGCCTCATCTCTCCTGGAGGGGAGAACGTCCTGGATTTTCTCGAGTTGCGTCAGGTGCTCTCGACTTACGACGGGGACCTCAGGGACCCGCTGTGGTGGCCTCAGGAAAGGCCAGTCCCCATGCGAGATGCTTGGGGCCTCTCGGGATTCCTGTCCCGTCGATGCCGGGTCCTAAGACCTTGTGTGGAGTCGGTGCAGGAACCTGAGGATTCCTCTCCAGTGCTGACATGGATCTTGGGCTACTACTGGAGTCTCCCCAGGGGAGTCAGTCCTCGTCTCGAGTGGGGGCATGCACGTGCGCTTTCCTCCCGAGCTGTAGCAGCAGTGTCACGCTTCCTTTCGCGTGGATCAAAGGATCTGTGGCTTTCGCTCGAGGTTTTCCCACGAGGCTTTCCCACGTGGCTTTCCCACAGGGCTGTCCAACGTGCCATCGCGGTGTGAGTCGATCCTCGGCTTGAAAGTCGAGGCAGTGCAGGGAAAACAGGTTTCCCTGGAATGGACTGAGACATCTGGGGGACTCTGGGAATGGGGCCTGATCCTGGAGTTCCTCTCGCCTTTCCTGTGGAGAGCGCCTCCTCTTGAGATGAGACGGGAACGCCGGGAATTCTTTCCCGAACACGAGGGAAATGATACCTCCTCTCGAGCTAGGAGGCGGAAAAGGGGCTCCTCTGGATGTGGGCGGACTCTCGTGCTTCCTCTCGAGTGGAGACGGGTATGTCGGGGAACTTCTTGAGTTGCAGCAAGGGTGTGAAGGACCCTTTGGAAGTTCCAGAGGTCCTGTGATAAGGCTCGAGTCGCCTCTGCGGAAATGGGCCTCATCTCGCCTGGAGGGGAGAACCTCCTGGATTTTCTCGAGTTGTGGCAGGTGCTCTCGACTTACGACAGGGACCTCAGAGACCCGCTCTGGTGGCCTCAGGAAAGCCAGTCCCCATGCGAGTTACTCAGGGCCCTCTCGGGGTTCCTCTCCCGTCGATGCCAGGGCATAAGACCTTGTGTGGTTTCGGTGCCGGAACTGAGGATTCCTTTGCAGTGCTGACAAGGATCTTGGGGTACTTCTCCAGTCTCCCCACGGGAGTCAGTCCTCATCTCGAGTGGGGCATGCACGTGCGCTTTCCTCCCGAGCTGTAGCAGCAGTGTCACGCTTCCCTTCGGGTGGTTCAAGGTATCTGCGGCTTTCCCTTGAGGCTTTCCCACGACCCTTTCCCACCAGGCTTTCCAACGAGGCTTTCCCCAGTGATGTCCCACGTGCCACCGTGGTGTCATTCGATCCTCGGTTTGAAAGTCGAGGCAGTGCCAGGGAAACAGGCTTCCCTGGAATGGACTGAGACATCTGGGGGACTCTGTGAATGGTGGCACTACCCTGGAGTTCCTCTCCCCTTTCCTGTGGAGAGCGCCTCCTCTTGAGATGCCACGGAAAATGCCGGGAATTCTTTCCCGACCACGCAGGGGAAGGATCCCTCCTCTCCAGCTGGGAGAACGGAAACGGGACTCCTCTGGATGAGGGCGGGACTCTCGTGATTCCTCTTGAGTGGAGATGGGTATGTCGGGGAACTTCTTGAGTTGCAGCAAGGGTGTGAAAGACCCTTTGTAAGTTCCAGAGGTTAGGTGTGATTAGCCTCGAGATGCCTCAGCGGAAATGGGCCTCATCTCGCCTGGAGGGGAGAACCTCCTGGAGTTTCTCGAGTTGCGGCAGGTGCTCTCGACTTACGACGGGGACCTCACGGACCCGCTATGGTGGTCTCAGGAAAGGCCAGTCCCCAAGCGAGTTGCTCGGGGGCCTCTCGGGATTCCTCTCCCGTCGATGCCGGGCCTAAGGCTGCCGGGAGCCCAGTGTGAGGAAGCCCGCCCGTGACAAGGTTATGAGGAAGGAAGCTGACATACGCAAGGCGTGCTCAGACTTCAGGGACCCCTCTGGAAATTTTTAAGCATGTACCCCAACAAAATCTACCGGTTTTTGTGCTCTGCTTTTTCACTCTTCTGACCTTTTCTGGAAAAAGTCAATTCAGGGCGTTAGTCTTCTGCATTTGAAAGAGTGTTTCAATCCAAAAACCCTCTGATGGCTTTCTAGCCTGCCTGTAGAACTCGTACAGCTGCGCTTGTGATTGTTTGAGGCCTCCTGACCGCAGGAGGCACAGGAAGCTTAAAACATCCTAGGAATGCAGGAGCTTCTGAGGAGTCAGAATCTTTAGAATAGGACCGATTAAAAGTTTCATTTTTTGGGTCAATGCTTGCTGCCAAATTTTTCATATCCTTTATTTTTAGATATAGTTGGTATGTGAAAAACAAGTAGTAGACCTGGTATTAGCAACATTAGATCTTTGAGTTAAGTACCTTCTTTGTTATAAAACCACTGCCACCTTTGTTCTATAGAGATGTAACTTTAGTGCTTTAAGGAGATGCAGATTAAAGAAAAACACTTCAGGGGAAACAAAATTAACATTCATTAAGGAAGAGAGCCAAAAAGTGTTAACAATCCTCTTGGCCAGAAGATAATGTAAATTACCTGAGACCTTTGTATACAAAATGATATACAGAAAGAATCTGGGTTGAGAACACTACATAATTTTGTGTTATCCATTGATCTCCATGTATTATCAAAAGTATAAAAGACCTTCTGATCAATAAAGAGGAGGCCAGGGGCCGGGGGCCAGTTTCTCGGACCAGCTTCTCGAACTAGTCTCTCAGCCTGGTTTCTTGGGACTCTGGCTCCCCCTGTGTCTTTCTCTCTCTTTCTTCTTCTCTACCTTTCCTTCTCTCTGCTCTTTACTATAACTTCAGGCTGAATCTCCACCTGGAGTGCGGAGGCTCGCCAGGTCTACTTACTTGGCCTGGCTGTTAAGACCCGCACGAAAGGGAGCTTAAGGCGAGGCACCCTTAGATATTCAAGCGGGCGCCGGTGGCCCAACGTAGGTGGTGCAAAATTCCTTGTCTGGAATTTTATTGGCCGTCCGCGTAAACCAAGCTATTCAGCACTCTTCCTCCACTTAATCTTTCTACTACACTATAGTTTCCTAATGTAATCTTACATTAATAAATAAACAAGGCTTTCCACGCCAACGCCGTCCACCCTTCGAATTCCCTGGATCCACCGGGGCTGGACCCCGGCATAAGACTTTGTGTGGAGTCGGTGCCGGAACCTGAGGATTTCTCTCCAGTGCTGACATGGATCTTGGGGTACTTCTGGAGTCTCCCCAGGGAGTCAGTCCTCGTCTCGAGTGGGGCATGCACGTGCGCTTTCCTCCCGAGCTGTAGTAGCAGTGTCACGCTTCCCTTCTCGAGGATCAAGGGATCTGTGGCTTTCCCACGAGGCTTTCCCACAGGGCTGTCCCATGTGCCACCGTGGTGTGAGTCGATCCTCGGCTTGAAAGTCGAGGCAGCGCAGGGAAAACAGGTTTCCCTGGAATGGACTGAGACATCTTGGGGACTCTGGGAATGGGGCCTGATCCTGGAGTTCTTCTCGCCTTTCCTGTGGAGAGCGCCTCCTCTTGAGATGCAAGGGGAACACTAGGAATTCTTTCCCGACCACGCAGGGAAAGGATCCCTCCTCTCGAGCTAGCAGGCGGAAACGGGGCCACTCTGGATATGGGCGGGACTCTCCGATTCCTCTAGAGTGGAGACGGGTATGTCGGGGAACTTCTTGAGTTGCAGCAAGGGTGTGAAAGACCCTTTGGAAGTTCCAGAGTTTAAGTGTGATTACCCCCTACTTGCCTCAGCGGAAATGGGCGTCATCTCGTCTGGAGGGAGAACCTCCTGGATTTTCTCGAGTTGCGGCAGGTGCTCTCGACTTACGAAGGGGCTCAGGGATCCGTTCTGGTGGCCTCAGGAAAGCCAGTCCCCATGGGAGTTGCTCCGGGGGCCTCTCGGGATTCCTCTTCCGTCGATCCTGGGGCCTAAGACCTTGTGTGGACTCAGTGCCGGAACCTGAGGATTCCTCTCCAGTGCAGACATGGATCTTGGGGGTACTTCTGGATTCTCCCCAGGGCAGTCAGTCCTCGTCTCGAGTAGGGGCATGGACGTGCGCTTTCCTCCCGAGCTGTAGCAGCAGTGTCGCACTTCCCTTCACGTGGATCAAGGGATCTGTGTCTTTCCCTCGAGGCTTTCCCACGAGGCTTTCCCACGAGGCTTTTCCCTCGAGGCTTTCCCAAGAGGCTTTTCCCACGAGGCTTTTCCACATGGCTGTCCCACCTGTCACCATGTTGTGAGTCGATCCTCGGCTTGAAAGTCGAGGCAGTGCAGGGAAAACAGATTTCCCTGGAATGGACTGAGACATCTGGGGGACTCTGGGAATGGTGGCACGACCCTGGAGTTCCTCTCGCCTTTCTTGTACAGAGAGCCTCCTCTTAAGATGGGTCGGGAATGCCGGGAATTCTTTCCCGACCACGAAGGGAAAGGATCCCTCCTCTCGAGCTAGCAGGCGGAAACGGGGCCCCTCTGGATGTGGGCGGGACTCTCGTGCTTCTCTCGAGTGGAGACAGTATGTCGGGGAACTTCTTGAGTGGCAGAAAGGGTGTGAAGAACCCTTTGGAAGTTCCAGAGGTTTAGGTGAATATCCTGGAGACGCCTCAGCGGAAATGGGCCTCATCTCGCCTGGAGGGGAGAACCTCCTGGATTTTCTCGATTTGCGGGCAGGTGCTCTCGACTTACGACGGGGACCTCAGGGACCCGCTCTGGTAGCCTCAGGAAAACCCAGTGCACATGCGAGTTGCTCGGGGGCCTCTCGGATTCCTCTCACTTCGATGCTGGGGCCTAAGCCCTTGTGTGGAGTCGGTGCCGGAACCTGAGTGTTCCTCTCCCTGCTGACATGGATCTTGGGGTACTTCTGCAGTCTCCCCAGGGGGAGTCAGTCCCCGTCTCGAGTGGGGGCATGCACGTGCGCTTTCCTCCCGAGCCGTAGCAGCATTGTCATGCTTCCCTACGCGTGGATCAAGGGATCTGTGGCTTTCACTCGAGGCTTTCGCACGAGGCTTTCCCACAGGGCTGTCCCACGTGCCACCGTGGTGTGAGTCGATCATCGGCTTGAAAGTCGAGGCAGTGCACGGAAAACAGTTTTCCCTGGAATGGACTGAGACATCCAGGGTACTCTGGGAATGGTGGAACGACCCTGGAGTCCTCTCGCCTATCCTGTGAGAGGCGCCTCCTGTTGAGATGCAACGGAAACGCCGGGAATTCTTTCCCGACCACGCTGGGAAAGGATCCCTCCTCTCGAGCTAGGAGGTGGAAACGGGGCTCCTTTGGATGTGGGCGGAACTCTCGTGCTTCCTCTCTAGTGGAGACGGGTATGTCGGGGAACTTCTTGAGTTGCAGCAAGGGTGTGAAGGACCCTTTGGAAGTTCCAGATGATAGATGTGATTAGCCTCGAGACGCCTCAGCGGAAATGGGCCTCATCTCTCCTGGAGGGGAGAACGTCCTGGATTTTCTCCGAGTTGCGTCAGGTGCTCTCGACTTACGACGGGGACCTCAGGGACCCGCTGTGGTGGCCTCAGGAAAGGCCAGTCCCCATGCGAGATGCTTGGGGGCCTCTCGGGATTCCTGTCCCGTCGATGCCGGGTCCTAAGACCTTGTGTGGAGTCGGTGCAGGAACCTGAGGATTCCTCTCCAGTGCTGACATGGATCTTGGGCTACTACTGGAGTCTCCCCAGGGGAGTCAGTCCTCGTCTCGAGTGGGGGCATGCACGTGCGCTTTCCTCCCGAGCTGTAGCAGCAGTGTCACGCTTCCTTTCGCGTGGATCAAAGGATCTGTGGCTTTCGCTCGAGGTTTTCCCACGAGGCTTTCCCACGTGGCTTTCCCACAGGGCTGTCCAACGTGCCATCGCGGTGTGAGTCGATCCTCGGCTTGAAAGTCGAGGCAGTGCAGGGAAAACAGGTTTCCCTGGAATGGACTGAGACATCTGGGGACTCTGGGAATGGGGCCTGATCCTGGAGTTCCTCTCGCCTTTCCTGTGGAGAGCGCCTCCTCTTGAGATGAGACGGGAACGCCGGGAATTCTTTCCCGAACACGAGGGAAATGATACCTCCTCTCGAGCTAGGAGGCGGAAAAGGGGCTCCTCTGGATGTGGGCGGGACTCTCGTGCTTCCTCTCGAGTGGAGACGGGTATGTCGGGGAACTTCTTGAGTTGCAGCAAGGGTGTGAAGGACCCTTTGGAAGTTCCAGAGGTCTGGTGTGATAAGGCTCGAGTCGCCTCGCGGAAATGGGCCTCATCTCGCCTGGAGGGGAGAACCTCCTGGATTTTCTCGAGTTGTGGCAGGTGCTCTCGACTTACGACAGGGACCTCAGAGACCCGCTCTGGTGGCCTCAGGAAAGACCAGTCCCCATGCGAGTTACTCAGGGCCCTCTCGGGGTTCCTCTCCCGTCGATGCCAGGGCATAAGACCTTGTGTGGTTTCGGTGCCGGAACCTGAGGATTCCTTTGCAGTGCTGACAAGGATCTTGGGGTACTTCTCCAGTCTCCCCACGGGAGTCAGTCCTCATCTCGAGTGGGGGCATGCACGTGCGCTTTCCTCCCGAGCTGTAGCAGCAGTGTCACGCTTCCCTTCGGGTGGTTCAAGGTATCTGCGGCTTTCCCTTGAGGCTTTCCCACGAGTCTTTTCCACGAGGCTTTCCCACGAGACTTTCCCAAAGGACTGTCCCACGTGCCACCGTGTTGTGTGTCGATCCTAGGCTAGAAAGTTGAGGCAGTGCAGGAGAAACAGGTTTCCCTGGAATGGACTGATACATCTGGGGGCCTCTGGGAATGGGTGCTCGAATCTGGAGTTCCTCTCGCCTTTCCTGTGGAGAGCGCCTCCTCTTGAAATGAGACGGGAACTCCGGGAATACTTGACCGACCACTCAGTGAAAGGATCCCTCCTCTCGAGCTAGGAGGCAGTAACGGGGCTCCTCTGGATGTGGGCGGGACTCTCGGGCTTCCTCTCGAGTGGAGACGGGTATGTGGGGAGCTTCTTGAGTTGCAGCAAGGGCGTGAAGGACCCTTTGTAAGTTCCATAGGTTAGGTGTGATTAGCCTCGAGACGCCTCAGCGGTAATGGGCCTCATCTCGCCTGCAAGGTAGAACCTCCTGGATTTTCTCGAGTTGCGGCAGGTGACCTCGACTTACGACGCGAACCTCAGGGACCCGCTCTGGTGCCCTCAGGAAAGGCCAGGCCCCATGCGAGTTGCTCGGGGGCCTCTCGGGATTCCTCTCCCGTCGATGCCAGGGCCTACGACCTTGTGTGAATTCGGGGCCGGAACTTGAGGATTCCTCTCCAGTGCTGACATGGATCTTGGGGTACTTCTGGAGTCTCCCCAGGGGGAGTCAGTCGTAGTCTCGAGTGGGGGCATGCACGTGCGATTTCCTCCAGAGCTGTAGCAGCAGTGTCACGCTTCCCTTCGCGTGGATCAAGGGAATCTGTGGCTTTCCCCTAGAGACTTTCCCACGAGGCTTTCTCACGGGGCTTTCCCACGAGGCTTTCCCACAGGGCTGTCCCACGTGCCACCGTGGTGTGAGTCGATCCTCGGCTAGAAAGTCAAGGCAGTGCAGGGAAAACAGTTTTTCCTGGAATGGACTGAGACATCTGGGGGACTCTGGCGAATGGTGGCACGACCCTTGAGTTCCTCTCGCCTTTCCTGTGGAGAGCGCCTCATCTTGAGATGCGACGGGGAAAGCCGGGGAATTCATTACCAACCACACAGGGAAAGGATCCCTCCTCTCGAGCTATGAGGCGGAAACGGAGCTCCACTGGATGTGGCCGGGACCCTCGTGCTTCCTCTTGAGTGGAGACGGGTATGTCGGGGAACTTCTTGAGTTGCAGCATGACTGTGAAAGACTCTTTAAAAGTTCCAGAGTTCACGTGTGATTAGCCTCGAGACACATCAGTGGAAAACGGGCCTCATCTCACCTGCAGGGGAGAACCTCCTGTATTTTACCGAGTTGCGGCAGGTGCTCTCGACTTACGACGGGGACCTCATGGACCCGCTCTGGTAACCTCAGGAAAGGCCAGTCCCCATGTGAGTTGCTAGAAGTCCTGTCGCTATTCCTCTCCCGTCGATGCCAGGGCCTAAGACCTTGTGTGGGAGTCGGGGCCGGAACCTGAGGATTCCTCTCCAGGGCTGACATGCATCTTGGGGTATTTCTGGAGTCTCCCCAGGGGAGTCAGTTCTCGTCTCGAGTAGGGGCATGCACGCGCTTTCCTCCCGTGCTGTAGCAGCAGTGTCACGCTTCCCGTCGCGGTGGATTAAGGGATCTGTGGCTTTCCCTCGAGGCTTTCCCACAGGGTTGTCACACGTGCCACCAGGTGTGAGTCGATCCTCAGCGTGAAAGTCGAAGCAGTGCAGGGAAAACTGGATCCTCTGGAATGGACTGAGACATCTGGGGGACTCTTGGAATGGTGGCACGACCCATGAGTTCCTCTCGCCTTTCCTGTGCAGCGCGCCTCCTCTTGAGATGCGTCGAAACGTCGGGAATTCTTTCCCGAGGAAGCAGGGAAGGATCCTCATCTCGAGCTCGGAGGAGGAAACGGAGCTCCTCTGGCGGTTGCCGGACCCTCGTGATTCCTCTGGAGTGGAGACAGGTATGTCGGGGAACTTCTTGAGTTTCAGCAAGGGTGTTTAGGACACTTTGGAAGTTCCAGAGTTTAGTTGTGATTACTCTCGAGAACGCCGCAGAGAAAATGGGCCTCATCTCGACTGGAGCAGAGAACCTCCTGGATTTTCTCCAGTTGCGGCAGGTACTCTCCACATACAACCGTGACCTCAGGGACAGTGTAGCAGATGTGTCACGCTTCCCGTCGCGGGGATCAAGGGATCTGTGGCTTTCCCTCGAGGCTTTCTCACAGGGCTGTCCCACATGCCACCATGGTGTGAGTGGATCCTCGGCGTGAAAGTCGAGGCAGTGCTGGGAAATCGGGTTCCTCTGAAATGGACTGAGACATCTGGGGGACTCTTGAAATGGTGGCACGACCCTGGAGTTCCTCTTGCCTTTCCTATTGAGAACCCTTGCTCTTGAGATGCCATGGGAACGCCGAAAAATCTTTTCCTGACTAAGCAGGATAGGATCCTTCATCTCGGAAACGGGGTTCCTCTGAATGTGGGCGGGACCCTCGTGCTTCCTCTCGTGTGGAGACGGGTATGTCGGGGAACTTCTTGAGTTGCAGCAAGGACCCTTTTTAATTTCCAGAGGTTAGGTGTGATGAGCCCTCCAGACACCTCAGAGGAAATGGGCCTCATCCCGCCTGGAGGGGGAGAACCTCCTAGATTTTACCCAGTTGCGGCAGGTGCTCTCGAGTTACGACGGGTCCTCAGGGACCCGCTCTGGTGGCCTCAGGAAAGGCCAGTCCCCATGCGAGTTACCAGGGGCCTTTAGGGATTCCTCTCCCATCGATGCCGGTGCCTAAGACCTTGTGTGGAGTCGGGGCCAGACCCTGAGGATGCCTCTCCAGTGCTGACATGAATCTTTCCGTACTTCTGGAGTCTCACCAGGGGAGTCAGTCCTCATCTCGTGTGGGGGCATGCACCTGCCATTTCCTCACGACCTGCAGCAGCAGTGTCACGCTTGCCGACGTGTGGATCAAGGGATCTGTCGCTTTCCCATTGAGGCTTTCCCACGAGGCTTTCCAACAGGGCTGTCCCACGTGCCACGGTGGTGTGAGTCGATCCTCCGCGTGAATGTCGAGGCAGTGCAGGAAAACAGTTTCTTCTGGAATGGACTTAGACATCTGGGGGACTCTTGGAATGCTGGCAAGGCCCTGGAGTTCCTCTCGTCTTTCCTGTGGAGAGCGCCTCCTCTTGAGATGCGACGGGAACGCCGGGAATTCTTTCCCGACGACGAAGGGAAAGGATCCCTCTTCTCGAGCTATGAGGCGGAAACGGGGGCTCCGCTGGATATGGGCGGGAACCTCGTCCTTCCTCTCGAGTGGATATGGGTATGTCGGAGAACTTCTTGACTTGCAGCAAGGGTGTGAAGGACCCTTTGGAAGTTCCAGAGGTTAGGTGTGATTAGCCTCGAGACGCCTCAGCGGAAATGGGCCTCATCTCGCCTGGAGGGGAGAACCTCCTGGATTTTCTCGAGTTGCGGCAGGTGCTCTCGAGTTACGACGGAGACCTCAGGGACCCGCTCTGGTGACCTCAGGAAAGGCCAGTCCCCATGCGAGGTGCTAGGGGGCCTCTCAGGATTCCTCTCCGGTCGATGCCGGGGCCTAAGACCTTGTGTGGAGTCGGACCGGAAGCTGAGGATTCCTCTCCAGTGCTGACATGGATCTTGGCGTACTTCTGGAGTCTCCCAAGCTTGCGTCAGTCCTCGGCTCGAGTGGGGTCATGCACGTGCGCTTTCCTCCGAGCAGTAGCAGCAGTGTCACGCTTCCCTTCTCGTGGATCAAGGAATCTGTGGCTTTCCCTGGAGTCTTTCCCATGAGGCTTTCCCACAAGGCTATTCCACTTGCCACCATGGTGTGAGTCGATCCTCGGCGTGAAAGTCGAACCAGTGCAGGGAAAACAGGAACCTCCTTCCCCACAGTAGGGGATACACTGTCCCCTTGGGCGGGTATCTCCAGGGCACTCGCGCTGGGGGGTTGCCGCGGAGGTGCAGGCCTCAGGCTCCACGTGAGAAAAGCCCCAAATGGCATTAGCTACCAGTCCAGACGCTGGCCCCTCAGGTCTCTGGCCGGAGCCTTGGGCTCCAGGCAACTCAAAGCCCTCGGGGTGGCACTCTGGGACTGCTGTAGGGAAAGGATGCCAAGAGCCCACGGAGGAGTTGGGGAGGGGCATGGGGGGAAACGGAGGCGAGGACAGCGAGGGATCTAGGTGGAGGCGCTGGAGAGAGCGTCTGGTGTCCCGGAATGCCTCGGAGGAGCCAGCGGGGACAGTCGAGGACCAGGGACCTGTGGAATGTGAAAAGGCGGGAAATCCCAGAGCAAGGCAGGCTGGGAAAGGGCGTTGGTGGCCAATTCAAAGGGACCTAGGGGCGTTTCCTGGGCGGTGAGTTCCCTTGGCACTGCTGAGGGCCCCTGATTGATCCACTCGGGGTTGAACCCACCCCCCGCTGCGAGGGAGGGCCACAAACCAAAGCCCCCGAACTGCCCGCCCACCCCAACGGGGATCTTGGCGGTCCAGGGCACAGCCGTGCCCGGGAAAAGCCCACTCACTCCACGGGACTCCGTCCAGGTCTCTGCTTGGAAAGAGGCCAGGGGCGGCCCCCACCATCTACCCACCCAAACCCTATTGACGTCAATGTGGCGGAGACGCCTCCCGTTCTCCAGAGTCCTGAGCTGCTGGGTCCCCGCCCACTCGGCCAGCAGTCTGCAGCGTGCCCGTGTGCCTCTCCCACCATGGCTTCGTCCGGCTCCTCCAGCACCTCAAGCGGTACGTTTGCCCTCGTCCCTGTGGTCGGATCACTTCTCAGGGGATTTGCGGGTGGCCTGGGCAAGGGCTCTCGGCCAATGTGTTGACCCCCCTCCCACCCGAGAACGGCTGGGACCCATCGGCCAGGCCCCGGTTCCGAGCGTCAGGTGTGCCCAAATTCGGAGGCGTGGCATCGTTCGTTCATCTTGCTCCTTTGGCACACACATGGCTTCTCCGTTCTCTTTTCTGGGAAGACAGTGTTGTTTCAGGGGGCGCTGCGGGGGGCGGGGCCGGGGTTGGGGTGGTGGGGAGCGGGTGCTTTGCTGGGATGAGGCCCTTTATCCTCACATCTTCATGTGGGAATGGGAGTCGGGGAGCTCTGTGGCCTTGCTGCCTTCAGTGGCTTCCTCTGCCACAGGGCCTAGTGGCTTCTGCCTTTTGTCAGGCGTTACGGGTTTGGCGTCGCTTTTGTGGCCTTGGCCTTTGCCTTGGCCTGGGCCTTGGGCCTTGGTGCTTGCCTTGGCCTTTGCCCTTGCCTTGTCTTGTCTTGGCTTGGCCTTGCCCTGCCCTTGAACTTGAACTTGA
>NW_017217025.1:0-12816 GCF_001704415.2 Capra hircus | reverse complement strand
CTCAGGGGAAGTAACCCCTGAGCCAAGACCTGCAGGAGGCGAGGTATGGCTCGCCTGGAAGCCGAGTGCACAGGACAAGTGGAAGGGAGCCTCCTCCGGGGAAGAGGAGGCAGCCGCAGTCGCCTGCTGCTGCAAGCCTTGCTGGGGTGGAGCCGAGTGCGCCTCCAGTATGGCAGAGCTCCAGCTCCGCTGAGAGCCCTGATCTGGCAGAGTTCCTTGCGCGAGGCTGCTCTGCCTGGGGCGAGCCTTGCCCAGACTTGCCTGGCTTCTAGACTTCCTGCCAGGAAGGAGCAGTCTGCACGAGGTTGGGAGACGCCACTGGCACCTTCCTGGCCTCAGCTCTGCTCCTGCCTTGCCTTTGCACCTAGGCCCCAGGCGTTCTTGTGGTGGCTTAGGGGCCGGTGGCTTCCACACTGCCAAGGGCTCCAACAGTGAGAGCTCTGTTCGAGGGAAATGAAGGGTATATTTGGAATGCAATCGTTTATCAGATGTGAGACCCACACCTTCACCCTGAACCTCACCCGAGCCTTACCCTCGCCCTCACCACACCCTCACCTGAACCTTACCCTCACCCTCACTTGAGCCTTACCTCACCCTCACCCCTAATAACCCTCACGCCTCACCCTCACCCTAACAAGTTGGGGGCTGTTCTGCACACTGTAACCTTAACCCTTCCTCACCCGACACCCTATCCACATCCTAACCCTAACCACTTCATAGTCACGCCCTCAACCCTATACTTACCCTTGAAGTACGTACCTGCATCATCTTCGTTTTCGACACTTCCCATGCATAACAAAAGACAAGGTTGGAATGTTTCAAACATCGATCCAAGACCCATTATCCACATAAAAGGGATATAAATACTCTGATCACATCATTTAAATCTCTTGCATCACCAAAATACCTCTCCACCACGTATCCAATCGCCATTGATGGATCACATCTATCTCATACATTTTATAACTTAGCAATCAGATACGCACCCGTAATCTGGGTAATTATATACACAGGATATATTGATACCATAAATATTTCAACAAATTCCACTTTCTACGATGAGTTCAATCTTCACAAAAGTAGGATGAACGGCACCTGTTTCCACTAGGATCCATAGCATTGCACAAAGTGACAGTGAGCGTGAAAATCTTAATGATGACCACCGGAAAGAAGGTCAGCACGGCTGATATCACAGATTTTTCAGTGTTCCGATACGACTTCTACCCAAATCCATAAAGAAAGACATATGCATAGGAAACTACAAATTGAAAGCAAGTCTATTGAGATAAATATTGGACATCAATTGTATGAATCTTTAAGGCATCACTGCAGACATTCTTCAGACATTCTTCAAATTCATAGAATGACAACAAAGTATGGCTACGTACAATCCATTCGGTTTATAAACCACTCATGAATAACCTCACAAGCCATTGAAAACCAGATGACACTTTCAAATAGCTTTGATCTACAAACAAGGCTGTAAGACAGAAAGTTAAATCGAAATACATGAACTAAATCCTCAATAGATATGAAAACATCCCTTGGTAGTGAAGTCGATTCACATTAGTTATTAGGCTTTCATGCACAGATCCACGGGCATATACAGAACCATTCTCCAACAAAACTGAAGAATGACTTTAAAATCGCAAACAAAACATGAGTATATGTGTTCACACACTTCATGGAGCAAGGTTTCTTCGATCTGAAAACTGGCGTCGATGAAGGACTGTGTGAAGAAGACTTCAAAGTCTATTTGGCAAACACAGCCTACGTTGGCTATATTTAGTCCTCAGATGAATGGAATGTCATGAGTACTGGGCGTTTCAAAGAAGCAGCCTGTGAAGCTCTGGACGCTTATTGGGATGCGTGGTATACCACATTCACACGTTTCAGTAGCAATTGGTGCAAAAACGATACACTTCTCAGGGGAAGCTTCTACATGGACTCTTGGATCAGAGCTCTAACTCATACACCACATACTTTTCCTTTGAAAAATGATCCTGCATGATAAGCAAACAAAACACTGGATGAACACCTAGACGGTGAGCTCTGTACTAAATGATTTGAAAGCCAGTAGATGGAATGAGCTGATGAGGAAGACTACAAACGAGTCATCTTCTTCAACTTGGTCAAACTGCTCATAGTCATACAAGTGAATGAAAAGTGGAGCCTGTTGTCATTCAATCTGTTGAAAAGAAAGAGAATAATACAACAAATTAGCAAATCTTATTTTCTTCATAAACATTATATTATTTCTGCACAGCTTTCTTACTGGCATGAATAGAATATCTGCAATAATCACTTGTCACAGTGAAATGGATTCACATTCGATATCGATTCACATCTAGAATTGATGCCATAGCTGTTTGATACTATTGCTTGAGTGAATGCAACTTATGTGACTTCACAAACTACAAACACGACTAACATAATAGGTATTAAAAAACCTTGAGTGACATGAGCGTGAAGACTTAGTAGAGTTGCTCTCAAGAATCATGATACTATTCTTCACTCCAGCCATAGGACTGGAATCTGTACATTAACACCCCTGCAAAAGAAACGGGAAGGATAGAATAATAATAAAGGAACTTCATAACTATATTCCTACTGTCAACATTCAACACTATGTTTTCTTTTCAACTGACTTTCATATTTGGTCTACTGTAACCTCTTCTGTGTTCATTTTATGCTAAACTTATTGCCCAACAGTAAAATTACCATATGAGCTCTAATGAATTTTTTTACTTGCAAAGCTAGTGATAGAACCAAAGGCCAATATCTACATCAAACAGGAGGAATGGAATGGAAACTGTAAACAATTTGATGGAATAGCATTTCCGTGCTCCTATTCAGTCAAACGGACATTCCAAAGGATGTGATTTTTCTGAAAGTTTATTTCGGAAACTTGGAAGTGGATGGACTGCAAACAATAAAACGAATAATATATTGATACATAATACGAATAATATACAGTGGTCATTCTTTTTTCTATTCTGCCACAGCTAACTGACTGGAAGTCAGTTGTCGTAACTACTACTAACAGAAGACCCTCACCGATGAGTGAAGATATATAGGAAAATCCATAATAGATCTAAAAACCGTCAAAGATAAAATGGTCATGAAAAAATACAGTGACAGTTTAGTTGGTATAAGAAACAGGATGATTATGAAAGCAAAGCCAACAATCATGGATAGGCCATGGAAGCCCGTGGCTGTCACGAGTGTTGACTTGTATCCTTCATCTGAGGTTGTTAAAAGTGCGTGGTAAAATCCAGAGGTTTGCAGCAGTGGTAACCTCCTGAGCAGACTGAAATCCAAAGGTTTCCAGAATATCCTGACGATTTCCATCTACTAGGCTGTGGTGAGCTCAAGCAATACATACTCCAGAGGACAGAAGACAGACGTCTACTGCACTTAGGGAGAAAGGGGATGTGCTGCTCGCCTAGTACAAGTGTAGAAGCAACACCTCGGTGATTCGATCTTAAAGACTCCATACATATGAGAAAGACTGGTATGAATAATCCTTCAGAAGCGCCTTCTCAGACCTCCTCCATCATAAGCACAAGCATAATGAAAACACTGAGTTTTCATGGGCTCACGCAAAATTAGACTCACTTATGACTTTGCTTTGAGAAGAGTTGAACTACTCATTGTTTAAGAGAAATGACCCTTTCTTCTCTGAAGACTTGTGAATCATTCATAGGGTGTGGTGAATAAACTACTTAAGGATCTAATCCATAAAAATGCGATAGGCTAAGCACAGAGATGTTTTTCTCCCTTTCTCAAAGGATGGAACATTTTGTATTTGCACTGACTTTATGTCTTGACTTCATGTACAATTAGATATTGATTTTTTTAGTTGACATACAATAGGACTAAAAATATTGATATAATACTGATAACTCATGTTGGTATGTGTGGTTGTCACATAGGATTCACAGGAGATTTAGATTCACAGTTGTCAACGTAAAGGATGAATGCTATTTAGCTTCTTCGTGACTCTAGACCACGAATGAAGAGTTTTCCTCACATATTTCACTGAGGGAAATACAAGGATGATAGGCATAATACTATGCTTCGACTCACGGATATCGAAGCATTGTTCACAATACAGATCTGATTTTCGAAATCAGGGTTCTTTCAGTGTCCTTGAACAGCATTTGTTTTTCTGGATACAGAAGAAAAACTCATGAGTATCAAACTGGTTCCCAGAAAACATGTGTATGAATTGTTATCTTCCTGAACCAGGGATCAAACCCACATCACTTCCACCTCCTGCACTGGTAGGCAGAGTATTTCTTGATCAACTGCGCCACCTGGGAATCGACATACATTTCAAGGACCACTGCCATCAGCTTCTACTGTTCATGACCAAACTAGGAGAAACAACATTGGAAGAAGGACTCATAAGGGTACTCATAGGAAGTACTCATAAGTCAAGGAACCGTTCTACTGGGTCCTCTCCTTATTACTGGGACAAGTCAGTTCCTCCGATGATGATGGGTATAACTGAAAAATTATTACAAATGCATGGATGCGATGTCTACATGATAAATGTGTTCCTCTTATACTATTGCTTCAGGGATGTCTACTTCCGCATGAACGACTGCACTACAAGGGATGCCTGCTATTCCAGCTCAAGCAACAGATAGTCAAGTGCAGATCATTGTCCTTTGTTGAAATAATCAGCAGTTTGTCAACATAGGAACATGCCGGAGGAACCCTTGGATGGAACTCTAAAAACAGGTTGGCCCTCTTTTGCCAGGCCCTGCGATAAAATACAAATCAGAAAAAGAAAAATAGCATCGGTTTTGTCAGGATTTCCTCATCTTTTCTTTCTCGGTAGCAGGAAGCAGACATTGAGGCCAGAGGACTGCAGGATTTCATTGTGAACTAACGTTGGGTGGGGTGGAGGCTCATCACTCTAGTAAGAATGTGGCTCACTAAAACGGAATTTCATTCACTTCATGGACATAGAGTTCTAGAATCCTTCATTAAGGAATTCAAGAAGCTATATTTCCTTACACCTTCACATCTCTTGGTTTACAAGAATGTCAATTGCTAGTCCAGCACTTATACAATGAGTGTTACAGGTAGTATGAGTGTATAAATGATGACGAGCAATGACAGGAAGTTTATTTATTCTCTGTTTGAATTCTTGAGTTTTATATAATTTTTTATAATATCCTTACAGATGTAAATATTTTAGTGACATGTATAAATACACGTTGAGTAGTGCTATGATAACTCATAGTGTTGCCACAATAAATATCATGGTTATTATGTGCTTTTCATATATTCCTTTGGAGATTCTCTTGCATTACACATCATCATAAGATATTTAATAGTTTCCTAAACTGTACAGTAGGTCCTTGTGGCTTCTTTATATATGGTAATGTATTTGTTAATAATTCAAACAAAAACTGGTACACAAATATTCATAGTGACATTCACATAGCTCAAAGGTAGAACTCATTTCAAGTGTCGGTTGGTGGGAGACTGAATATGCAACGCAAGGTATATTCAGAAGCTTGAACGGTATTCCACCATACAAAAAAGTACATTAAATGGTGCTGCCACTCTGCAAGACATTACACAAATGACTCCAAAACGAACACGTGGAAGAAATACATAGTTCGATTCCAATTCATGCTATGTACCCAAAAGGATTGGGAAAGGGGCTGAAAAAAATGGATACTCCTTCCGTCATACTCACAACAGCATGATTCACACTGGCAAACAAACAGAAGCAATCGAAGTGTCCATGCAGCCAATTCCATAAAACAAACTGTGGTATACACACAATGGAATCTGATTCGGCCCTTCAAAGTCAGTAATTCTGACAATGCGACAATGTGGACAAACCTTATGGTCATTAGATTAAGTGAAATAAACCAGACCAAAAAAAAGACAAACGTTCTGTGATTCCGCTCATATGAGATATCCAAACAAGTCAAATCTGTCAGAAATAGCAGAAAGTGATTCCGACCGCGAAAAGAGTTCATGTTTCATGGACCTCAGTTTCCCTTGGAAAAACTGACTTCCCATCATATCTCCCAAAACCAATTAGACAAATAACTGGAAGCTATATCCAGTCAAATGAATGTAGACATAATGTTACAGTGTACACCAAACTCACTCAAACTTCTCAACAGACAAAAGGCAAAAACTGTATCTGTGGCACTCAGCTTAGCTTAAACTGTATCTACGGTACCTCACTTCTGCTTATAAAATTTAACAACAACAACAACACACTAAAGGCTATCCAAAAAAGGATAGAAAACACATATAACATCAACTTTAAAAAATTAGAAATTGAAACGGTGAAAAACCTTATTCACAAAACTTAAACACAAGCCACAGGAAACTATATTTATAAATAGATATCTGATAAAGATTGTTCTCCAAATATACCAAAAAATCTAAAACAATCTCATAAAATATGTATACACCTAAACACCTGGCCTACAAAAATATAAAGATAGTAAATAAGCCTATCAAAAAGACTCAAAACCACATAGCATAGGAAATGACAAACTAAAATAACAGTGAGTAGCACTGCACACCTATTAGATCCAGTCAACTCAAGAAAAGGGGGTAGGGCACAGCTTTCTCCGGTGGCTCAGTGGTAAAGAATCTGCCTGACAATGCAAGACACTCTAGTTCGATCCCTTACCCCAGAAGATCCCACAAGCCACAGAGAAACATAGCTGGATTTTTCCACAGCTAAACAAGGCTCCACCTGTGACCTGAATCCTTCATGTCCAGCACTTACTAAAACAGCTTTGAAAACATGTCCAGACAAAAAAGGATCGCATGATTATATACAACAGCTCGACTTGCCATCTCGACGTGGTAAGCTACGACAAACGTTCAGAAATAGCAGGATGGCGCTGTCGGAAAGACCAGGTAAAAAATTACGTGGATAACCAAAGCAATAGGAAGGAAGCAAATGCCGACTAGAAAATACCACGCCACAGAGAGTAGGGGATCCCAAGTTAACGTTGAGTGTTAGAGACACACGTAGCAGCGCTGGAAACCCAAAAGGTCATAGGCATTACATCGCCAAGTGCGGTGAGGAGGCACATTGTACCAGAGATAATCGCATTCAATAAGGAGCTCGCGGATCCAGACGTAGAAGAGAAGGAACACAAGGCGGGGAATCGGCGGCGGGTTCTAGCGAGTAGGCGAAACTTAGAGCCGTAAAAGTTCTCCACTCCACCAGACCCTAGCCTTCCTTCGGGGTGGAGTGGTTAAAATGGGGCGGGCAGGGGCGCCCGGTCAACCTGAGGAGCACCGAGATAGCTTAACACAGGCAACTCGGGCGCGGAGAGCAGGGCGATGCGAAAGTAACCTGGCCTCCGTCGAGGGAGTGGCTGATGCTGCAGAGCCCACCTCGCGAGGTTGAACCCATCCAGAAGGCCCTGTGCCTGGGCTAGCGAGAGAAGCGTAAGGCGCAGAGCTTGGGCAGGGCAGCACCGACTGCCCAGGCGGCAGTGGTCAAAGCCACGCACATAGCTAGCGCTGGCACAGGATTAAACGGGGCAAAACAAAAACTGGGGTCTTGCTTTACAACACGGATTGCACAAATAACAAAGGCGGTACAAGGGAACGAGAAATATTGCTCAAAAAAGCGACGAGATGATGCCAGCACGCATAGGCTTCAGGGCATGTCCATGGGCAGAAAGAAGGGAGTAGCTACAATCCCGACAACCCGAAAGTAATAGTGCAAACCATGCCGCACGGCAAATAAACAACGCCACATAGAAAGGACACGCAAGACCTTATCCACACCGGCCCGATGCAAACCCAGCAAGGCCCACACGAACTCGAACCAATCGCCCCCCCAACGTAACACTACCGAAACAAAGAACTACTAAAGGCTCATGCGCTTATACGGAACCAAAGAAGAATGCAGACGACGGAACAGCTCAAAGGAGAGGCGGGGGGCGGGGGAATGATAACGTTATAGACCAGATATGACGGGCATCGCAGGTTAATTACCTGGCTGTTTCGGGTGAGGCAGAAGACCCAGGATTATAACACCAGACGTTAAGGACGGTGAGAGGATGGGGTGCCAAAGGCGATAGCAACTTTGCGCACCAAGGCGAGCAGGTTTCCGTGTGCTACAGGTGAAATGATGAAAGGAGATTGGGAAACGGAGGCGGGGTGAGGCAATACAGACGGCACGGCAATGCACAAAAGAAAGAGGAGAAGAACGCAGAGAAGAGCGCTGAGCGACGGACTAGCCAGGCACGACCCAGACGAAGGTCAAGGAAGCTGCGACTCACGGCCTTCGGAAGAGCCAGAAGGAGAAGTATCGGGGGAAGCGCAGGGAGTAAACCACCATGGGCGTCGGAGGACCGACGCAGGAAAACAGATGGGACCAGAGAATAACTGATTCACTTCACGAGCAACAAAAGCTTCGGTTGAGACTTACCTGGTTCAGGAAACTCGAAGTCACTGGTGGCAAGTCAGATCTACGGCACATCAAGAGACGACATGGACATCTGCACAAAAATTCACGTCTGTCCTTGCCATCAAACGCCGGAACAAGCCCATGAACAAAAATATATGAAGAACCGACTTCCACGGAAATAAAACATGAGCAACAAAACGTAAGCAAGTAACATTAAAAGACCATGAGTGCAAAAACGAGGAGTGAAAGAGCAGCGAGGAAGAAAAAAAAGCCGACAACAAAACACAAGGAAGACACGGAAAACTACGGCTAAAAGCGTCAAATGCACGGAAAGCAAAGCAAGAGAGACTTTAAAAGCCTCAGGCCAACAAAGCAGCACACAAAGACAGCGCACGGCAAGCACAAAAACATTCAATGCATGTGGCACAGAAAGAGAGAAGAACCTCATAACTGTGACACTGTCAGTACGGGGACGCCCCCGCGACCGGAACGGCCAAACCACCTGCCGGAAAAAAGAACACACGGCGAGGGCATTCGGCCGGGTGCCCCCCCGCGAAGACGGCAGTCAAATACAGCACCGACCCTTTCAGACCGCCCAGGCGAGGTAACGGCCAAAACACAGTACAAGGCGACGCCAGATGGAATGGGAGAAGCCAGAAAACGAACCCACAGAGTACATGGTCAACGTTCCCGGCAAATATGTCAAATCCGAACAAGACTCAGCGAATGAAGGACAGCGGGGGCTCTGGACGCGACGAAAAACAGATGACAGAAAACCAGAGGCACCTGCACGGAAGACAATCGCAGGGGTTACGAGCCGAGGATTCATCCATACCGTAGACGCACTAGCCGAACGAGACAAACCCAGCCGCTGGGCACACGGAAATCCGGCGGTGCCCCCGGAGCGCCGGAGATGTCACTCGCACAGGTGCTAGCCTCAGCCCCATCGCCCGGACACGTGAACACGTAACGACGCACCTACAGTGGTTCGCTGGCAGGCGCCTTCCCTCGAACTCTTGACGGGCACGTGGAGGGCGAATCTCGTGTGTGCGCCGCTCAGCGGCGATCGCCCTGGGATCCTGAAGCCGGGACGTAGCGGATGTACTGATTCTTTAGCCAGCTCCGGAGTGGCACGGGGCAGACGAAATAGGGCAAGGCCGGACGGCTTGTGAGCACGGCACAGGGCGCGGGCGCGCCCCCGGGGGCCGCCAGCAGCGGGAATGTTAGGGTCGCGACATAGGCGGCCCCCTATCAGGGCGCGTCAAGCGGACCTCAGAGGCTCACCCCAAAGCCCGAGGCCGCGCGAGGGCCCCACTCCCCCAAGCGGCATGGCATCTATGTGTGCAAGGCCCAAACTGCTCAAAAAGTAGCAGAAAGACTGCTATCGCCTGAGGGACTACGGGCAGACAGTGCCATGAGGCGAAAACGGAACACCGCCACTATTCAAAGCGGCAGGGCAGAGACCTACAGGCACCCCAAACAAACCATGCACAAATAGTCTTACTGGGTGTGTTCCGGAAGAGAGAGAGCGTGATAGAACGGAGAAGCAATACCGAAATACTAGGCAATAGCAACATATAATACTGGGGCAACCCCGTAAGGAAATCAGGCCTCCGTAGGTCCGTGCGCGCGCAGGCCATGCTCGAAATGGAAAGGCAAGACCTCGCAAGCCAGAAAAGCCGGCGGCCCTGGAGAGCCTGAGGGTATCTGCTCGGGGATACGAAACGAGCGCTGATTCATAGGGCACGCAAGGGGCCTAGAAACCGGTGACATAGGGAAAGAGGCCCTGCAGGTATGACACCTTCCAATTCCCTCTGACGGAGAAGGCCCTGCAGCGTACGGACACGTGCTCCCCCAAGGCCAACCTTGGCAAACCAGTGCTCGAAAAGCCCACGCACCCGTACAAAGGAGGACCAACCCCCCAATGGAATTAAGCCCCTCGGAGACAAACCGCCACCACCTAACGGACGCCTCCGCCGGCACCTATGTTTGCAAAGGCAAGGCAGAGATTTGGAGCCTGAGGCAAGGAGTAAGGGGGGCACCCCCATGTAGAAGGCAGTCTCCCAGGCCTCGCTCAGACAGCTCCGTTGCCTCGGGGAGGGAGCCTGAAAAGCAAAGGCGAGTCTGCGGCAAGGCGCGATGCCCGGCCACCGACCCCACAGGGCGAGCAGCTCGCGCCAGAACTCTGCCAGCATCGGGGACCTCTGAGCAGAGCTAAGAGCTTCTTGCCGTACTGGGCAGGCCCACTTAGCTCACGTGCATAGCAGTCCGGGCTTTCCCTCTTGACTGGCGCTCCGGCTGCCTGCCTCTTCTCCGAGCCGAGGCTCGCTACACTGCTGGCTGTGCGTCTCGCCATATCAAGGCAGGCGCGCAGGCTCCTCCATGCAGGTCTTGCCTTCAGGGCGGCTTCCCCTGAGTTGAGCGCGTGGTGGGGGGGCAAGCACGAGACACGCAGGATAAAGGCGTCCCCAACGACAGCAAAAACGTGCTACATGTCTCTGCTAGGGGAGCGAAGAGGCACCGATTCGCCCTAGGGGGCTACTCGTCCCCTCTCACACAACTTGTGAGAGCGGAGTCTCAGCCTGCTTGGGATGGTGGGGAATGCAAATGCACCCAAACACACAGAGGCTCCTTGAGAAAACGTGAGTGGCTCTCCGATGCAGGGAGAGGTGTGGCTGGCGCGCCAATGAACCGCAAAACTAGAGAAGGAGACTCTGCTGGGTGTCGCCTCGATTAGCATCTCATACTAGAGCGAGAGCATTTCAATCACTACGCTGCCAACGTGAGCCCGTGCAACAGGTTAACCTCTAGGGACAGTTGCAACCAGGTGCGGGAAGAGGAGGGTTGGCGACACAAACAAGGACACCCAAACAGCCTCTCAAGGACCCTTGCTACAGACCGTGCCTTTTTTCGGGGGACCTAAGTACAAGGCGAGGTCTACAAGTGGCAGGGCTGAGGATAAGAGCATTTGCAACAAAAGCACACAAAGGGCACACGGGCTACCCCCAAGTACGGTTTCCGGTAGGAAGGCACTACTAGCGAAGGCCTGAGCATACCATTCGGCCCGGGTTCTAGCGGAAGGTGAGACGTCAGCGTGACCCCTATTAAGCCAGGGGCAAGCACTGCCGCCTGGCAAGCCTTGGGGACCTCATGGCAGAAACGCATAGTTTAAAGAAGGAACTGGTCGTCGCAAGAGAGAACCACCGTCTGGACCACGCATCCCGGACGCCTCTGGGCCAGACCAAACAGGAGCACATAAGAAGAAAGCACTGTCGTCAGGCGGCGTAGTCGTGAGTGCGAGTCGCACTTAGCATCGTGGTAAGGCAGCGATTGTTGGAGAAAGGGGAACGTTGAACCAGGGGACTTGCTGAACTACACTCTGCTAATACCCAGCAACCAAACAGAGTGCGCTCGGCGGTTGCCCACTGGCCATGCTGTGCATCGGGCAGGAGATGCCTGAATCCATGGTCGCAGAGTCCTACCAACGCCACGGGATGCACTCGCTGAAGCCAGCGGCGTCGGGCGATGCAGGTGTGCCCCCGCAAGGAAGGGGGAGCCCAAAGGCTGGAAGTGCGGCAAGAGACAAACCTGGAACAGGGAACCGAGACGAGAAAACCCGAGGAGGGGGATCCCCCACTTGTGCGCAGCCGGCTTCCGCAGACCTAGTCTTGGCCTCAAGGCGGCCTGCTTCCCTGGTTGGCGGGCTGCGGCGCACGCGACCCAGACACAGGATCAGCGCCCCAAACACCTAGCACATGTCTCTGCTGGGAAGGTAGAGTGCTACGGGCGAACCTACGTCTGCTCTACACTTTCTGGTGCCACCAAGGAATCAGCCTCCGGATAGGGCCACAAACCCGGCCAACTGTGCCCGGGAGCTGAAAAAACCCCAGCCAGAGGCCACTGCGGCGAGACCCTGGGGGCGCCTCGCCTATCCGATGAATGGCTCCGGGTCGCTGAACACCCTCGGGGCAAGCCAGCACCCCAAGCAACTTCCGCTCCGGTAAGAAGAGAGCCCTCGCAGGTTGCCCGTTCCCTTCCCCCCCTGACCAGAGTTCTTCACTGCTGCGACCCTATGGCAGTGTGCAAACCCCATCCAGGCCCTAAGGCTTCTCCTTAAGCGAGCCGACTGGTGGACCTAAGTTGCAAACAGCAAGGCAGGAGATGGAGCTGAGGCAAGAAAGGGCGCCAGTGGCGACTCCCAGGCTCCTGCTGCCCTGCTCCTTCCTGGAGAGCAGGCCTATAAAGCAATGGCTAAGAGCTGGGCAAGGCTACGGCCCCCGGCAGCAGCAACGCGCTCGCGCCAGTAAACTGCTGTCAAGAGCCAGGCGACCTCTGGAAGGCACCAGAGACCTTAGCAAAGCTCTGCCCGCTGGGCCTGGAAAGGCCGCCCACCC
>NW_017217024.1:0-12816 GCF_001704415.2 Capra hircus | reverse complement strand
TATAGATATCAATTAGGTCTAACTGATCTAATGTATCATTTAAAGTTTGCGTTTCTTTGTTAATTTTCTGTTTAGTTGATCTGTCCATAGGTGTGAGTGGGGGGTATTAAAGTCTCCCACTATTATTGTGTTATTGTTGATTTCCCCTTTCATACTTGTTAGCATTTGTCTTACATATTGCGGGGCTCCTATATTGGGGCATATATATTTATAATTGTTATATCTTCTTCTTGGATTGTTCCTTTGATCATTATGTAGTGGCCTTCTTTGTCTCTTTTCACAGCCTTTGTTTTAAAGTCTATTTTATCGGATATGAGTATTGCCACTCCTGCTTTCTTTTGGTCTCTATTTGCGTGGTATATCTTTTTCCAGCCCTTCACTTTCAGTCTGTATGTGTCCCTTGTTTTGAGGTGGGTCTCTTGTAAGCAGCATATAGAGGGGTCTTGTTTTTGTATCCATTCGGCCAGTCTTTGTCTTTTGGTTGGGGCGTTCAACCCATTTACGTTTAAGGTAATTATTGATAAGTGTGATCCCGTTACCATTTACTTTATTGTTTTGGGTTCGAGTTTATACACCCTTTTCGTGTTTCCTGTCTAGAGAATATCCTTTAGAATTTGTTGGAGAGCTGGTTTGGTGGTGCTGAATTCTCTCAGCTTTTGCTTGTCTGTAAAGCTTTTGATTTCTCCTTCGTATTTGAATGAGATCCTTGCTGGGTACAGTTCTGGGCTGTAGGTTATTGTCTTTCATCACTTTAAGTATGTCTTGCCATTCCCTCCTGGCCTGAAGAGTTTCTATTGAAAGATCAGCTGTTATCCTAATAGGAATCCCCTTGTGTGTTATTTGTTGTTTTTCCCTTGCTGCTTTTAATATTTGTTCTTTGTGTTTGATCTTTGTTAATTTGATTAATATGTGTCTTGGGGGTGTTTCGCCTTGGGTTTATCCTATTTGGAACTCTCTGTGTTTCTTGGACTTGGGTGATTATTTCCTTCCCCATTTTAGGGAAGTTTTCAACTATTATCTCCTCAAGGATTTTCTCATGATCTTTCTTTCTGTCTTCTTCTTCTGGGACTCCTATAATTCGAATGTTGGAGCGTTTCATATTGTCCTGGAGGTCTCTGAGATTGTCCTCATTTCTTTTAATTCGTTGTTCTTGTTTCCTCTCTGATTCATTTATTTCTACCATTCTATCTTCTATTTCACTAATCCTATCTTCTGCCTCCGTTATTCTACTAATTGTTGCCTCCAGAGTGTTTCTGATCTCATTTATTGCATTATTCATTATATTTTGACTCTTTTTTATTTCTTCTAGGTCCTTGTTAAACCTTTCTTGCATCTTCTCAATCCTTGTCTCTAGCCTATTTATCTGTGATTCCATTTTGATTTCAAGATTTTGGATCATTTTCACTATCAATATTCGGAATTCCTTCTCCGGTAGATTCCCTACTTCTTCCACTTTTGTTTGGTTTGGTGGGCAACTCTCCTGTTCCTTTACCTGCTGTGTATTCCTCTGTCTCTTCATCTTGGTTATATTGCTGCGTTTGGGGTGGCCTTTTTATATTCTGGGAATTTGTGGAGTTCTCTTTATTATGGAGCTTCCTCACTTTGGGTGGGTTCTATCAGTGGCTTGTCAAGGTTTCCTGGTTAGGGAGGCTTGTGTTGGAGTTTTGGTGGGTGGAGCTGGGTTTCTTCTCTCTGGAGTGCAATGGAGTGACCCGTAATGGGTTACAAGACATCAAAGGTTTTGGATAATTTTGAGCTGCCTGTATATTGAAGCTCAGGGGAGTGTTCCTGTGTTGCTGGAGAATTTGCGTGGTATGTCTTGTTTTGGAATTTGTTGGCCCTTAGGTGGAACTTGGTTTCGGTGTAGGTATGAAGGCATTAGATGGGCTCCTATTGCTTAATGTTCCCTGAATTCAAGAGTTCTCTAATGTTTTCAGGCTTTGGATTTAAGCCTCCTGCTTCTGGTTTTCAGTTTTATTTTTACAGTAGCCTCTAGACTTCTCCATCTATACAGCACTGATGATAAAACATCTAGGTTAAAGATGAAAAGTTTCTCCACATTGAGGGACACTCAGAGGGGTTCACTGAGTTATTAGGAGAAGAGAAGATGGAGGGGGGTAGTTAGAGGTAACTGGAATGAGATGCGGTGAGATCAAAAGAGAAGAGAGCAAGCTAGCCAGTAGTCACTTCCTTATGTGCGCTCTATAGTCTGGACCGCTCAGAGGTATTTACAGAGTTATACGGGGAAGAGGAGAGGGAGGAAGTAGACAGAGGTGACCAGGAGGATCAGAGAGAGGAATGAGTAGGAGAGAGACAAATCCTGCCAGTAACCTGTTCCTTAGGTGTTCTCCACTGTCTGGAACACACAGAGATTCACAGAGTTGGGATAGAGGAGAGATGGGGGAGAAAAGAGACAGAGGCCACCTGGTGGAGAAAAAGGAGAGTCCAGAGGAGGAGAGAGTGGTCAAGCCAGTAATCTCGCTCTCAGGTAAACTGGGGATAGTGAAGTTTGGGTTTTTAAATGTACAAAATTGACCACAAAAACCTAAGAGCAAAGATTAAAAATCTAGAGTAGAGGTTGGATTTTCAAAGATACAATATTAGATAGAAGCAGAAGGAAAAAGGAAGAAAGAAAGAAAAAAAAGAAAGAAAGAAAAAGAATTATTAAAAAAACAAACAAACAAACAATCAAGAAAAAAAAAAAAAAAAGCCATCAACAACCATCCAAAGACTGTATATGGTGTTTGCCCTTAAAAAAAAAAAAAAAAAGAAAAAAAGTCTTTTTAAAACAAACAAAAATATAGTAATAATAGGTTATAGAAATAAAAATTAGAGGGGAAATAGAAGACTTAACAATTAAAAAAAGGTTAGAAAAAAAAGCAAAAAAAAAAAAAAAGGAATGATTTTTAAAAATATCTGGCCCTTTCTGGTGTAATGGGGCCGTGTGGGATCACTTCCAAGGTGGTTCCCTCTGTTTAACTTCTTCTGTTTGCTGGCTTTTTAGGCTCACTAGTTTAGTTGCGCTGTGAGGAGGGGGGCTGCTGCTAACAAATAGCACTGTCGTGTGCACGCAGTATCTCTGCCCGGCTTGACCTGTCCTTTCTCACGGCGCACAAACCGCTCCAGCTCTAGGATGCTCAGCCGGGAACCGTCTGGGGCCGGCCCTAGGCTGCGTGCACTTCCCCGGTCCAAGCCGCTCAGGTTCGGCCGCTCAGGCAGCCCTCAGAGGGCACAGATTCGGCTGGGACTGCGCTTTGTGCCCTTCCCCGGGGTCCGAGTAGCTCAGGAGTTTGGCGAGCGCAATCGCCGCGGCTTGTCACCTTTTCTGCCGCTGCTGCTCAGCTTTCTGGGCGGACCGCTGGCGCACCCCGTGCAGTAGATTGTGACTGTCCAGCACCCCCAGAAGTCTTAGCAAAGGAGCTTGCTTGCAGTTAGGTCCCGAGTCTGCAATTGCCCCTTTCCAGTCCTTACGGCTCTGGCTGCCTGTCCCCGGCGGGGGATGGTCTGCAGCCGGCTTTTCCCGTTCCGTCCTTTGTTCTGTGCTCGGTCCTGGTGGTGTCTTATGTTCAAGCTTTTCGCGTGGTAGCTATCCCACAGTCTGGTTTGCTAGCCCAAGTTAGATCGTTCTGGTTGCGCGGTGGGGCGTTCCTGCCCGATTCTTACAAAGCACTGCAGCCCGCGCCTCCCGCGCGTCCCTGCCCTGCCCCCGCTTCCCAATGGCGGATGCAGGCGTCTGCGCTGCTTTTCCGCTGGGGGGAGTTACTGTTGGGCTTGTAATCTGTTGGGTTTTAATTATTTGTCTATTTTTCCTTCCTGTTATGTTGCCCTCTGTGTTTCCAAGGCTCGCCACAGACTCGGCAGGGAGAGTGTTTCCTGGTGTTTGGAAACCTCTCTTCTTAAAATTCCCTTCCCGGGACGGGTTTCCCTTCCCGGGACGGAGCTCCCTCCCCCACCTCCTTTGTCTCTTTTTCGTCTTTTATATTTTTTCCTACCTGTTTTTGAAGACAATGATCTGCTTTTCTGGTTGCCTGATGTCCTCTGCCAGCCTACAGAAGTTGTTTTGTGAAGTTTGCTCGGCGTTGAAATGTTCTTTTGAGGAATTTGTGAGGGAGAAAGTGGTCTTGCCGTCCTATTCCTCCGCCATCTTTCCCCTCCAGTATCTGAAGTCTTTTTAAAAAAGTAATGATTTGTCTTTACAAAGTTATTTACAAGGATAATGCATTATATTTTATCAAATATATTTATTATAATATGCATTATTAAATATGTAAAATTTCCATTATTTAAATTGATATTTTCATATTTAATCTTATCAGTCAGTCAGTCCAATCACTCAGTCGTGTCTGACTCTATGCTATTCCATGAACTGCAGCACATTAGGATTCCTGGTCTATCACCAACTCTATAGTATTTTTATAGAGGCTTTTTTAAAATTAAATACTTTATGGTATTTTTTATTTTACTTTAAATATCATACATACATTTTAAAATCACATGATAGAATAATGTAAATAAATGTATGCTTTCTTGGACTTGTCTCAGGGTAATTTAAGTTTGGGACAAAATGGGCAAGTGGATGTTGACCATAGTTGAAAAATTTCAAATTTGAGTGATGGACATACTGTGGTTGTTACGCCTTTCTCTGTACTTTTTAACATATTTGATTTCTTAATATAAAGTTTTATCATTAAGCTTATATCATTTCCTTATAGCTAGTTCATAATTTATTGTTCAGGATTATATCAGGTTACTGAATGCTATAATATTTATTGTATATTTGTTTGAAAATGCAAGAGCATTTGTGAAATAATTTTCCACTTCTTTTTCGAAATTCTTTCTAAATGTATTCAACCCTGTTATTTGGTAAAAGCCATACGGCATCTGTCACGTGTGTTTTGTTTTTTTAAAAGGCCGTTCAGTTTCTTCTCATCTGCTGTCACTATCTTTGAACAGAATAAACATGACAGATTCATAGTTGGAGGTCCCAGGAAAAACAACTTGTCAGTCATTCTTGAAATTGTATTTGTGTATCAGTACACAGAAGAGGCTGAATGGTAGTGAAGATTATTTTGTTAATATTATTATTGCATATCATTTTCTGGTTTTTGCATTTTAAATAGATGTTTACTATTTTAATTAGAAGTATTCAAATTATTTTAGATGATTTAAATATTTATCTAAATTGCATTATAATATATTTAGCTTATTGTTTCTGTTTTTCAAACTATTTCAAGCTTAAAGGAATAAAACAGAGAATGTGTAAAGGAAGTTGGATTATAGTCCTAACTCAGCCTACCAAAAATTGTTTTTCAACAAAAACGACTTAAACCATTTCTTTACTCCACTCTACCCACGCATCCCAGGGTAGTTGCAACAAGTAAATATATAATAATGCAGAATAGCATGATAAAATTGTTCTAAATCAGAAGAAATATTGGCATAATGATATAAATTAAGAAGGGGGTGATTGAAAAAAATTACAATATAGGACTAAGTTAGTTAGAAACACTTGCCAATTTACCAATGTTTTCAGACATTGAAGTTGTTTGATTTACTTTCTTAAACATAACTACATGATTTTCTTTTCAAAATAACCACGCACAATTGAAAAAGTCAAAGACAGAAGGCCGTTATGGTGGTAAACAGCCATAAGTTATGAAACAATGAATAAATTACCTATCTTTCAGGAAAAAAAAATTTCTTAAAATGGGTCAGTCACTGAAATTATGTGTCAGGTTTTCTTTTTCTTCCTCTTGAGATAGTTATTGCCTTCACCTAATAGCTACCATTTGTTTTGTGGAATGCATGAATAGAATGTGAAATGGAAAGCATACTACTGAATTTATTTAACAAACTGGCCAGTATTCCTTGGAAGGAATTAGTTTTAAAAGTCTATTTAGTTTTAATTCTATGGTAAATAATTTTCAGAACCAAATGCTTCATCAATATTTCAGGTTTCACCCAAGTATATAAAATAATAATTATTACAATGTAATTTGCATAATTATTTGGTGCATATACCTTGGAAATTTAATATGATTTTACTGAGGGAATATGACATGTAAGAAAAATTATATATATTTAATTGTTATACATAATTATATAATTGATCAGAATATCCTGATGGTTCAATCCCAGATATATAGTAAGTGATTAAATATAGTTGTTCAGCTAGAATAATACTGAGTTATAAAAACTACTTTAAGTTATTTGAAGCCCCAGAAACCATTTTTGAAACAAGATTGCATGTGTATTTTTTGTGTATGTGAGAGAGTATGTATTTTTGTGTGTCTGTGTGTATGCATTGTCTCCCTACTATACTTTTGAAAAAGTTTGCTAACCACATTCACTTTTTTTTATTTTATTTTATTTTATTTATTTTATTTTTTATTTTTTATTTTTTTTTTTTAAATTTTAAAATCTTAAATTCTTACATGCGTTCCCAAACATGAACCCCCCCTCCCACATTCACTTTTGATCTGACACACAGAAGCTGAGTGACTTTCAAATGTAAGGCACATAATATTGCTCTTGTCCCTACTTTCTTCAATTTAACTCTTAATTTGGCAATGAAGAGTTCATGATTGCAGCTACAGTCAGCCTCCTGGTCTTGTTTTGCTGGACTGTACAGAGCTTTTCCATCTTTTGGCTGCAAAGGATGTAATCAATCTGATATCAGTATTCACCATCTGGTAATATCCATGTGTAGAGTCGTCTCTTGTGTTGTGGAAACAGGGTGTTTGCTATGACCAGCGCACTCTCTTGGCAAAACTCTGTTAGCCTCTCAGTTTAGTTCAGTCACTCAGTTGTGTCTGACTCTTTGTGACCCCATGGACTGCAGCATGCCAGGCTTCCCTGTCCATCACCACCTCCTGGAGCTTGCTCAGACTTGAGTCATCAAGTCAATGATGCCATTCAACCATCTCATCCTGTCTTCCCCTTATCCTCCTGCCTTCAATCTTTTCCAGCATCAGTGTCTTTTCCAATGCATCAATTCTTCACATCAGGTGGCAAAAGTATTGAAATTTCAGCTTCAGCATCAGACCTTCCAGTGAACATTCAGGACTGATTTCCTTTAGGATGGACTGCTTTGATGTCCTTGCAGTCCAAGGGACTCTCAACAGTCTTCTCCAACACACAGTTCAAAAGCATCGATTCTTTGACCCTCAGATTTCTGTTAACGTTTACCCTGCTTCATTTTGTACTCCGAGGCAAACTTTCCTGTTAATCCAGGTATATCTTTACTTCCTAATTTTGCATTCCTGTCTCCTGTGATGAGAAGGACATCTTTTTGGTGTTATTTCTAGAAGGTCTTATAGGTCATCATAGAACCATTCAGCTTCAGCTTCTTCTGCATTCGTGGTTGCAGCATAGACTTGGATTACTGTAATAATGGTTTCCCTTGAAAATGAACAGAGATCCTTCTGTCATTTTGAGATTGCATCCAGGTGCTGCATTTGAAACTCTTTTGTTGATTATGAGTATACTCCATTTCTTCTAGTGGATTCTTTCTCACAGTAGTGTTATCTGAATTAAATTCACCCATTCCAGTCTATTTTAGTTCAATTATTCCTAAAATGTTGATGTTCACTCTTGCCATCCCCTGTTTGACCACTTCAAATTTATCTTGATTTGTGGACCTAACATTCCAGGTTCCTATGCAGTTCTTGTTCTTTACAGCAAAGGACTTTACTTTCACCACCAGACACATCCAAAACTGTGCATCATTTCCCCTTTTGCTTATCCTCTTCATTCTTTCTGGAGCTGGTTCTTCCCTTTCCCAGCAGGATATTGGATACCTACCAACCTGGGGGACTCATTTTTCAGTGTCATATTGTTTTGTCTTTTTATACTGTTCATGGGGTTCTCAAGGCAAGAATACTGAAGTGGTTTGCTATTGCCCTCTCCTGTGGGCCGTGTTTTGTCAGAACTCTCCACCGTTAAAATTCAGTGTAATTTTAGTGAGCATCAGATATGTTTTCAATATTTTCTCTTAGATCATATAATATATATTCCCTAATGATGTTAAATTCTTTGTAAAATAGTTCCAGTAATTTGGCCATTCATGGATTTATTTCTGTTGACTATTTTTTACCCTATATATGTATTTAACATTTTCCTACTTCTTTGCTTTTATTATTTTCCAGAATCATATGCCAAACAAAAATAGATAATTTTCATAGTTGTTTGTATTCAGAAAATGACATACACCTAAATTGCAAACATCTATGTCAAAATATTTATATGAGAAGAAATCCAGTCAGATCCATAGTGAAATCTGGATTTTGTTGCAGCTTTTTTTATATTTAGCTCAACACTGGCATTAAAAATTATTAAGACAGGATCACTGCTTCTGTTTAAGTAGGATCTGCATCTTTGCTGTGGTGAGATTTCATAGAACTCTTTATACTTTGCATACAAGCGACTGTATACATTGCAACCAACTCATTAGTTGGTTTAGAATATTTCTCTCTGATATGTAGCATGATAGCTAGACTTTGGGTTCTTGAAAATTTTCTTCACATAGAAACAAACCTTGAACTCCTTGGTGCTTTGGAATTTCTCTTTGTTTTGCTACTTTCTTGCCTCACCCCACTTATCTTTGTCCATGGTAGTGTACTTTAGGAAAGTCTAATGTGCCTTGGAAGGATGTCTCTCATTTCTTCTCTCTCATTTTCATCGTTCAAGTGAGATGAAGGATCCCAGTGCCTCAGGGATAATTTTGATCAGCTTTCCTTCCCAGCCTCAATTCTTTGTGTCCACAGCCTTGTACTCAGTAGGAGCACTGTGCAGTTTATAGAAGGGTTATCTTGTAGCTAGATCTCCGGAACAGTTTCCAGCGTACCAAGGTTATACCATATGCTCTGAAAACATCAGTGGAAGAAATGGCAGGTGCTAGCTCATTGTGTAATTATGGCTCCTTGGGTTTCAAGTCTTCCCTTTTCTTTGACAGTGGCTAAAATTTGGGGTGATTTCTCTTTACCACTGTTCATGTTGTATTCCCTCCTTTTCTTGCTGACTTTTAGGTCTGGAAACTGCCATGTGTTGCTTATAAGGGCTTCCCTGATGGCTTATATAATGGAAAGATATGAAAGATTGCTGAAAACTTAATTCATTTAGTTTCAGTCAGTTCAGTTCAATTGCCTCAGTCATGTCACACTCTTTGCGACCCCATGGATTGCAGCATGCCAGGCTTCCCTATCTATCACCAACTTCCAGGGCTACTCAAACTCATGTCAATGCGTCAGTGATGCCATCCAACCATATCATCCTCTGTCATCCCTTCTCCTCCCTCTTCAGTCTTTCCCAGCATCAGAGTCTTTTCCAGTGAGTCAGTTCTTTGCATCATGTGGCCAAGTATTGGAGTTTCAACTTCAGCATCAGTCCTTCCCATGAATATTCAGGACTGATTTCCTTTAGGATGGATTGGATGGATCTCCTCGCAGTCCAAGGGATTCTCAAGAGTCTTCCCCAGCACCACAGTCCAAAAGCATCAATTCTTTGGCACTCAGCTTTCTTTATAGTCCATCTCTCACATCCATACATGGCTACGGGAAAAACCTTAGCTTTGACTAGACAGACCTTTGTTGGTAAAGTATTGTCTCTGCTTTTTAATATGCTGTCTAGTTTGATCATAACTTTTCTTCCACGGAGCAAGCATTTTTTAATTTCATGGCTGCAGTCACCATCTGCTATGATTATGGAGCCCGCAAAATAAAGTATGTCACTGTTTCCCCATCTGTTTGCCATGAAGTGATAGAACCAGATGCCATGATCTTAGTCTTCTGAACGTTGAGCTTTAAGCCAACTTTTTCACTCTCCTCTTTCACTTTCATCAAGAGGCTCTTTAGTTCTTCTTCACTTTTTGCCATAGGGGTCATATCATCTGCGTATCTGAGGATTATTGATATTTCTCTTTGCAATATTGATTCCAGCTTGTGTTTCATCCAGCCTAGCGTTTCTCATGATGTACTCTGCATATAAGTTAAATGAGAAGGGTGACAGTATACAGCCTTGACATACTCCTTTTCCGACTTGGAACCAGTCTGTTTTCCCATGTCCAGTTCTGTTGCTTCCTGACCTACATACAAACTTCTCAAGGGGCAGGTCAGGTGGTCTTATATTCCCATGTGATTGACACAGTCAAAAGCTTTGCATAGTCAATAAAGCAGAAGTAGACGTTTTTCTGGAATTCCCTTGCTTTTTGATGATCCAGCAGATGTTGACAATTTGATCTCTGGTTCCTCTGGCTTTTCTAAATCCAGCTTGAACATCTGGACATTCACGGTTCATGTACTGTTGAAGCCTGACTTGGAGAATTGAGCATTACTTTGCCAGCCTGTGAGAGGAGTTTAGTTTAGCTTTTTTTTTTTTTTTTTTTTTTTGAGTGCTTATCACCTTGTTTGTTTTTAAATACTGAAATTTTCTATGTGACTTGTTCTCATTGGTGAAGTGATAGTCATCAGTGAAGTTCTGCATTCTAATTGACAGTGGAAAGCCATGAAATCTACTTTTAATTGTTCTTTAGGTTAAACTTAATTTTGAAGTAGAAAAAGAAAGGACACTCCTTCTGAGTTACAGAGGACAGAAAAAAATCACTGCCATCTGTTTAATGATAGTAGGCATGATCACTTCACTCTCTCATGTATGTCAAGTGTAATAAAATAAAGTTATGCTGGCTAATGCACAGATGATCTCTCTTTAGATGAATGATTTCCAATTGAATAATGTGCAAAATCAACCTTCCTCATAATGAGCATATAAAATATCCATTAAATTTTTGCTATATAGCAAGGGACTGGCTAAGGGACTAGATCAAAGGAAAACCTTACACAGATATTTAATAAAGAAAAAAATGCCACCACATATGTAGTATTAGTCCATTCTACTTATGGGTATTCAAAAAGCTAAAATGTTTTGAAGGACTTCTTTGCTCTTTAACAGTAATTAATTAAAAGTTATATATATTTAAAGATGTTGAAATTTTCTCCACTGGCATTTATCATATAGGTTTATCATTTATGTGTAGTCAGACCATCCTGTGGGTAGGATAGAAGCAAAATTCCTAGAGGGAAATGGAATTTACATATACTTTTCAATATACTGTTAACAAAAATGGGAAGAGCATATACATCCTCTTTTGTCTGAAGGAAATACATTCTATAATTGTGCTATGAGCTGAATTCACTGAATTGGTTGTTATATTTTATATAGGATATCATTTTTTACTAAAATGAATGATGTTGCACATATTGGATTTTGGCAGGTATTCTCTAGGAAATGACTGGTGTGGATCATTTTCAGAGAAGCAATTGGCAATATTTGTTGCCAATGATAAAATTTGAATGTTAAAGTGAAAATTTGAATTTTGGAAAGCATACTTGGCACTGTGTACTTGTAAGCTTACCAATCTTAAGTTACTTTAAAATGAGATTGTAAGTGATTTTTTAAGAATATGATTATATCAAATAATAAAATATTTCAATATATGAAAACTCTGTACAACTTTGTGAACTAATATTTTCCAAATGATCAGTGCATGCTGCTGAAAAATAATATACCAATTAAACATCTATTCAAAGTATAAGATAGACCAATAAGCTATAATTTAATATACTATAAAATTTAATCAGTATGATTCTATTTTCTATACTTCAATAACATTTAATAAGTGACCGCTTGTCAAATTTTATGTATTATCTCAGTATATTCACAATTACCTGGAAAAGCTACAGAGACATTCTATGCTTTTACAACTATGTATTTTTTCAGCACTTTATTGAGTTATGATTCTCAGATGAGAAGTGTGCATATTTAAACTGTTCAAACTAATATTTTGATATACATCTATGTTGTGAAATGGCCAATATCAAAGATATACCGAGTCTTTGATTTTGATCAGACATCTCCTTCATGGAAAATCTGTTTCAAAGTTATAATGACAAAAATACAAATCTGTAAGTCTGTTTATTTTGTCATTAATTGATATATAATAATGAAATTATAATGTAAATTTAAACATAACATATTGCTGAGTCTAGCTGATGAGTAAATATTTATTACTGGATCTTACATTTTGGGCATGGGGGAAAGGAGAAAGAAATATTATATAAAGTTAATAAAAATCCTACAAACTTAAATTTGAATTGGAAGTATCTGTACGAACTCATGAAAATTGACTTTGGAAAAATTAGGACTTTGATTTTCTTTTAATAACCAGAAGACTAACCTTGCTTGGGGTGGGGGACACATATAACTCAAAAGTTGCTAGTTCTAAATGCCATTATCTATTTGTGAGTTAGTTGATTTTTAAGGCTAGAACTGCAAACATTCAGGATGAGGCTGTAATATTTTGTGATTATCATAAAACAGCTCTGTGGTCCATGGGATTTTCCAGACAGGAATACTGGAGTGGGCTGCCATTTCCTTCTCCAGGGGATCTTCCCAACCCAGGGATCGAACCCAGGTCTCCTGCACTGCAGACAGACGCTTTACCATCTGAGCCACCAGGGAAGCCCTATCATAAGCAAGATGCTATTAAACGTTGTTAAGCATTTATCAGGTTGACTCAGGAAACAACTTGATAGGGTTTCCTGGCCAAAGATGGGTATTTGTAACATTGGTAAATTAACTGCATGACAAATAGACGGGGAAAGTAGAAGCAGTGACAGATTTTATTTACTTGAGCTCCAAAATCATCCACAAAATTAAAAGACACTTGCTCCTTGGAAGGAAAGCTATGACAAATCTAAACATCATATTAAAAAGCAAAGCGCATCACTTTGCTGACAAAGGTCCATCTAGTCAAAGCTATGG
>NW_017217023.1:0-12817 GCF_001704415.2 Capra hircus | reverse complement strand
AATAGTTGTTGTCCTTATTCGAGAGGAAGCACGAGAATCCGCCCGCATCCAAAGGAGCCCCGTTTCCGTCCTCGTCTCGAGAGGAGGACCATCTGCGTTTCGGGAAAGCACTTCCGGCGTTCCCTCGCATTCAAGTGGAGGCTTCCCAGGAGGCGACGAGGAACTCCACGGATGCCCATTCCCGAGTCCCCAGAAAGTCGAGTCCATTCCAGGGAAACCTCTTTCCCTGACTGCCTCGACTTCAACTCGAGGGAACTCAACCATGTGGCACGACCCTGGGGAAGCCTTGGAAAGCCTCTCGAGGGAAAGCCTCCTTCCTGTGCTACAGAGAGCGCCGTGCCCCCACTTCTGACTCCCCTGAGATCAGCCCAAGATCCATGGGGGGGAATGCTCCTTTCTGGACCGATCCCACAAGATCTTTCCCGAGGCCAGTGTTGCTTGGATTGGGAACCGAGAGGTCAGTCTAAGTCTGCTTCGAGCCAGGAGTTCCCCCTTAGCAAAATGGGCTTTCCGAGGCGTCTCGAGGCTACGGGCTCCTCTGGAAGTGTGGTTCCACTCGAGTGGAAGCATCTCGAGTTCTGGGAATCCAGATAGAACCCGTTTCCGCTTCTGTGGAGAGGGCCTTTCCCTTCGTGGTCGGGAAAGAATTCTTCCCGACGCATCAAGAGGAGGCCTATCCTCGCTAGGAGGCGGAGAACCTCTCCAGGGTGTAGACTCCAGTGTTCTCGAGTGTCGACGGTATTCGGGAAACCTGTTTCGCGTGCAAGCCTCGACTTTCCAGCCGAGGTGCGATCATCGAGGTGGCGGTGGGAGAGTCCCTGTGGGGAAACCTCCTGGAAAGCCTCGTGGGAAAGCCTCCTTAAAGCCTCAGATCCCTCTGACCACGGAAGGGAAGCCCATGCGACAGCTCGGGAGGCCTCCGGGTTCCCCCCTCGATGCGGGACCCGACCTTGTGGAGAGTGTCCGAAGGTCCTTCCACCCTGCTGCATCTCTGGAGTTCCCCGACATCAGTCTCGACTCGAGAGGAAGCACGAGAGTTCCCCCCGATCCTGTAGCAGCCCCTTTCCGCTCCTAGCGGGAGGAAGGGATCCTTTCCCTCGAGGTCAGGTTTCCCTTCCCTCGTCCGTGCACCAAGAGGAGGCGATCTGGCAGGAAAGGCGAGGGAGTCCAGGGAAAACCCAGGTTTCCCTGAATGGAGTCCATCTGGGAAACCTGTTTTCCCTGGACTGCCTCGCTTTCAAGAGGAGAGACTCCACCACTCTGCACGTGGAAGCCGGGAAAGCCCGTGGGAAAGCTCTGGGAGCTCAGGGAAAGCCTCGATGGGAAAGGGTGTGATCCCTTGATCCAGCCGGGGAGTCGGGGAACTGCTGCTACAGCTCGGGAGGAAGCGCCGTGCAGCCTCCAGAGGGAAGGACTGACTCCCCTGGGGACGACTGCGAAGTACCCCTCATGTCGCCTGGAGAGGGACCTCAGGTTTGGTACAGACTCCACACAAGGTCCATAGGCCCTGGCTCGAAGGAAGGAAATCCCAATAGGCTCCCCGAGCCTCTCGATGGGGACTGGCCTTTCCTGAGGCCACCAGAGCGGGTCCGGAGTCCCAGGTAAGTCGAGAGCACCTGCTGCAACTCGAGAAAATCCAGGAGGTTCTCCTCTCCAGGAGAGACGAGGCCCATTTCCGCTCCGCCGTCTCGAGGCTAATCACACCTAACCTCTGGAAATTCCAAAGGGTCCTTTACCCCCTTGCTGCAACTCAAGAATTTCCCCGACATACCCGTCTCCACTCGAGGGGAAGCACGAGAGTCCCGCCCACATCCAGAGGAGCCCCGATTCAGCCTCCTAGCTCGAGAGGAAGGGACCATTCCCTGCGTGGTCTTGAAAGAATTCCCGGCATTCCAGTCGCATCTCAGGAGGATGCTCTCTCCACATGAAAGGCGAGAGGAACTCCAGGTTCATGTCACCATTCCCAGAGACCCCCAGATATCTCAGTCCATTCCAGGGAAACATGTTCTCCCTGAACTGCCTCGAATTTCAAGCCGAGGATCGACTCACACCACGGTGGCACGTGGGACAGACCCTTGGGAAAGCCTCGTGGGAAAGCCTAGTGGGAAAGCCTCGAGGGAAAGCCACAGGTCCCTTGATCCACTCGACGGGAAGCGTGACACTGCTGCTACAGCTCGGAGGGAATCGAACTGCATGCCGCCACTCGAGACGAGGACTGACTCCCTGGGGAGACTCCAGAAGTACCCAAGATCCATGTCAGCTTGGAGAGGAATGCTCAGGTACCGGCACCAACTCGTCACGAGGTCTTAGGCCCCGGCATCGACGGGAGAGGAATCCCGAGAGGCCCCGAGCAACTCGCATGGGGACTGGCCTTTCCTGAGGCCACCAGAGCGGGACCCTGTGGTCCCCGTCGAAAGTCGAGAGCACTTTCTGCAACTCGAGAAAATCCAGGAGGTTCTCCCCTCCAGGTGAGATGAGGCCCATTTCCGCTGAGGCGTTTCGAGGCTAATCACGTCTATCTTCTGGAACTTCCAAAGGGTCCTTCACACCCTTGCGGCAACTCAATAAGTTCCCGACATACCCGTCTCCACTCGAGAGGAAGCACGAGAATCCTGCCCACATCCAGAGGAGCCCCGATTCCGCCTCAAAGCTCGAGAGAAGGGATCTTTTCCCTGCGTGTGCGGGAAAGAATTCCCGGCATTCCTGTCACATCTGAAGTGAAGGCACTCTCCACAGGAAAGGCGAGAGGAACTCCAGGGTCGTGCCACCATTCCCAGATTCCCCCGGATGTCTCAGTCCATTCCAGGGAAAACTGTTTTCCTTGCACTGCCTTCGACTTTCAAGCCGAGGATCGACTCACACCACGGTGGCACTTGGGACAGTCCTGTGGGAAAGCCTCCTGGGAATGCCTCCTGGGAAAGCCTAGAGGGAAAGCCACTGATCCCTCGATCCACTCGAAGGGAAGCGCGACATTGCTGCTACAGCTAGGGAGGAAAGCGCACGTGCATGCCCCCACTCGAGACAAGAACTGACTGCCCTGCGGAGACTCCAAAGTACCCCAAGATCCATGTCAGCAATGGAGAGGAAACCTCAGGTTCCAGAACCAACTCCACACAAGGTCTTAGGCCCCGGGCATCAACGGGAGAGGATCCCGAGAGGCCGCGAGCAACTCCCATGGGGACTGGCCATTCCTGAGGCCACCAGAGCGGGACCCTGAGGTCCCTATCGAAAGGCGAGAGCACCTGCTGCAACTCGAGAAAATCCAGGAGGTTCTCCCCCTCCAGGCGAGATTAGGCCCATTTCCCTGAGGCGTCTCGAGGCTAATCACACCTAACCTCTGGAACTTCCAAAGGGTCCTTCACACCCTTGCTTCAATTCAAGAAGTTCCCCGACATACCCGTCTCCACTCGAGAGGAATCACGGGAGTCCCGCCCAAATCCAGAGGAGCCACGTTTCCACCTAATGGATTCGAGAGGAGGGATCCTTTCCCTGAGTGTTCGGGAAAGAATTCCCCGCGTTCCCGTCGCATCTCAAGAGGAGGTGCTCTCCACAGGAAAGGCGAGAGAACTCCAGGTGTCGTGCCACCATTCCCAGAGTTCCCCAAATGACTCAGTCCATTCCAGGGAAAACTGTTTTCCCTGCACTTCCTTCGACTTTCAGCCAAGGATCGACTCACACCACGGTGTCACGTGGGACAGCCCTGTGGGAAAGCCTCGTGGGAAAGCCTCTGGGAAAGCCTCGAGGGAAAGCCACAGTTCCCTTGATCCACGCGAAGGGAAGTGCGACACTGCTGCTACAGCTCGGGAGGAAAGCGCACGTGCATGCCCCACTCGAGACGAGGACTGATCCCTGAGGAGACTCCAGAAGTACCCCAAGATCCATGTCAGCACTGGAGAGGAAATGCTCAGGTTCCGGGCACCGACTCTACACAAGATCTTAGGCCCCGGCATCCACGGGAGAGGAATCCTGAGAGGCCCCCGAGCAACTCGCATGGGGACTGGCCTTTCCTGAGGCCACCAGAGCGGGTCCCTGAGGTCCCCGTCGTAAGTCGAGAGCACCTGCCGCAACTCGAGAAAATCCAGGAGGTTCTCCCCTCCAGGCGAGATGAGGCCCATTTCCGCTGAGGCGTCTCGAGGCTAATCACACCTAACCTCTGGAACTTCCAAAGGGTTCTTCACACCCTTGCTACAACTCAAGAAGTTCCGCGACATACCCGTCTCCACCCGAGTGGAAGCACGAGAGTTACGCCCACATCCAGAGGAGCCTCGTTTCCGCCTCCTAGCTCGAGAGGAGGGATCCTTTCCCTTCGTGGTGGGAAAGAATTCCCGTCGTTCCTGTCGCATCAAGAGGTGGCGCTTTCCTCAGGAAAGGCGAGAGGAACTCCAGGGTCGTGCCACCATTACCCAGAGTCCCCCAGATGTCTCAGTCCTTTCCAGGGAAACCTTTTTTCCCTGCACTGCCTCGACTTTCAAGCCGAGGATCGACTCACACCACGGTGGCACGTGGGACAGCCCTGTGGGAAAGCCTCGTGGGAAAGCCTCGTGGGAAAGCCTCGAGGGAAAGTCAGAAATCCCTTGATCTACGCGAGGGAAGCATGACACTGCTGCTACAGCTCGAGAAGAAAGCGCATGTGAAGGCGCACACTAGAGACGAGGACTGACTCCCCTGGGGAGACTCCAGAAGTACCCCAAGATCCATGTCAGCACTGGAGAGGAATCCTTAGGTTCCGGCACGACTCCACACAAGGTCTTAAGCCCCGGCATCGAAGGGAGAGGAATCCCGAGAGGCCCCCGAGCCAACTCGCATGGGGACTGGCCTTTCCTGAGGCCACCAGAGCGGGTCCCTGATGTCCCCGTCGTAAGTCAAGAGCACCTGCCGTAAGTCGACACAATTCAGGAGGTTCTCCCCTCCAGGGGAGATGAGGCCCTTTTCCCCTGAGGGGTCTCGAGTCTAATCACACTGAACCTTGGAACTTCCAAAGGGTCCTTCACACCCTTGCTGCAACTCAAGAAGTTCCCCACATACACGTCTCCATTCGAGAGGAAGCTCGAGAGTCCCGCCCACATCCAGAGGAGTCCCGTTTCCGCCTCCTAGCTCGAGAGGAGGGATCCTTTCCCTGCGTGGTGGGGAAAGAATTCCTCGTGTTCCTGTCGCATCTCAAGAGGAGGCGCTCTTCTCAGGAAAGGCGAGAGGAACTCCAGGGTCGTGCCACCATTCCAAGAGTCCCCCAGATGTCTCAGTCCATTCCAGGGAATCCTGTTTTTTTACACTGCCTCGACTTTCAAGCCGAGGATCGACTCACACCACGGTGGCACGTGGGACAGCCCTGTGGGAAAGACTTGTGGGAAAGCCTCGAGGGAAAGCCCTGATCCCTTGATCCACGCGAAGGGAAGCGTGACACTGCTGCTACAGCTCGGGAGGAAAGCGCACATGCATGACCCCACTGGAGACGAGGACTGACTCCCCTGGGGAGACTCCAGAAGTTCCCAAAGATCCATGTCAGCACTGGAGAGGAATCCTCAGGCTCCGGCACCGACTCCACACAAGGCCTTAGGCACCGGCATCGACGGGAGAGGAATCCCGAGAGGCCCCGAGCAACTCGCATGGCGACTGGCCTTTCGTGAGGCAACCAGAGCGGGTCCCTGAGGTCCCCGTGGTAAGTCGAGACAACCTGCCGCAACTCGAGAAAATCCAGGAGGTTCTCCCCTCCAGGCGAGATGAGGCCCATTTCCGCTGAGGCGTCTCGAGGCTAATCACACCAGCCTCGGTAAATTCCAAAGGTCCTTCACACCCTTGCCGCAACTCAAGAAGATCCACGACATACCCGTCTTCACTCGAGAGGAAGCACGAGAATCCCACCCACATCCAGAAGAGCCCCGTTTCCGCCTCCTAGCTCGAGAGGAGGGATCCTTTCCCTGCGTGGTCGGGAAAGAATTTCCGGCGTACCCATCGCATCTCAAGAGGAAGCGCTCTCCACAGGAAAGGCGCGAGGAACTCCAGGGTCGTGCCACCATTCCCAGAGTCACCCAGATATCTCAGTCCATTCCAGGGAATCCTGTTTTCCCTGCACTGCCTCGAGTTTCAAGCCGAGGATCGACTCACACCACGGTGGCACGTGGGACAGCCCTGTGGGAAAGCCTTGTGGGAAAGCATCCAGGGAAAGCCACAGATCCCTTGATCCATGCCAAGGGAAGCGTGACACTGCTGCTATAGCTCGGAAGGAAAGCACACGTGCATGCCCCGACTCGAGACGAGGACTGACTCCCCTGGGGAGACTTCAGAAGTACCCCAAGATCCATGTCAGCACTGGAGAGGGATACTCAGGTTTCGGCACCGACTCCACACAAGGTTTTAGGACCCGGCATCGACGGGAGAGGAATCCTGAGAGGCCCCGAGCAACTCCCAAGTGGACTGGCCTTTCCTGAGGCCACCAGAGCGGGTCCCTGAAGTCCCCGTCGTAAGTCGAGAGCACCTGCCGCAACTCGAGAAACTCCAGGAGATTTCTCCACTCCAGGCGAGATGAGGCCCATTTCCGCACAGGCGTCTCGAGGCTAATCACACCAGCCTCGGTAAATTCCAAAGGGTCCTACACACCCTTGCTGCAGCTCAAGAAGATCCCCGACATACCCGTCTCCGCTCGAGAGGAAGCAGGAGAGTCCTGCCCACATCCAGAGGAGCCCCCGATTCCGCCTCAAAGCTCGAGAGGAGGAATCCTTTCCCTGCGTGTGCGGAAAGAATTCCCGGCGTTCCCGTCACATCTGAAGTGGAGGCACTCTCCACAGGAAAGGCGAGAGGAACTCCAGGTTCGTGCCACCATTCCCAGATTCCCCCAGATGTCTCAGTCCATTCCAGGGAAAACAGTTTTCCTTGCACTGCCTCGACTTTCAAGCCGAGGAGCGACTCACACCACGGTGGCAGGTGGGACAGCCCTGTGGGAAAGCCTCCTGGGAATGCGTCGTGGGAAAGCATCGAGGGAAAGCCACTGATCCCTTGATCCACTCGAAGGGAAGCGTGACACTGCTGCTCCAGCTCGGGAGGAAAGCGCTCGTGCATGCCCCCACTCGAGACAAGAACTGACTCCCCTGTGGAGACTGCAAAGTACCCCAAGATCCATGTCAGCAATGGAGAGGAAACCTCAGGTTCCAGAACCAACTCCACACAAGGTCTTACCCCCGGCATCAACGGGAGAGGAATCCCGAGAGGCCCGCGAGCAACTCGCATGGGACTGGCCTTTCCTGAGGCCACCAGAGCGGGTCCCTGAGGTCCGTATCGAAAGGCGAGAGCACCTGCCGCAACTCGAGAAAATCCAGGAGGTTCTCCCCTCCAGGCGAGATTAGGCCCATTTCCGCTGAGGCGTCTCGAGGCTAATCACACCTAACCTCTGGAACTTCCAAAGGTCCTTTACACCCTTGCTGCAAATCCAGAATTTCCCCGACATACCCGTCTCCACTCGAGAGGAAGCACGAGAGTCCCGCCCACATACAGAGGAGCACCGTTTCCGCCTCCTAGCTCGAGAGGAGGGATCCTTTCCCTCCTGGTCGGGAAAGAATTCCCGGCGCCCGTCGCATCTCAAGAGGAGCGCTCTCCACAGGAAAGTCGAGAGAAGTCCAGGGTCGTGCCACCATTCCAGATTCGCCAGATGTCTCAGTCCATTCCAGGGAAACCTGTTTTCCTTGCACTACGTTGACTTTCAAGCCATCGATCGACTCACACCACGGTGGCACGTGGGATAGCCCTGTGCGAAAGCCTCGTGGGAAAGCCACAGATCCCTTGATCCAGGCGAAGGGAAGCATGACACTGCTGCCACAGCTCCGGAGGTAAGCGCACGTGCATGCGCCCATTCAAACGAGGACTGACTCCCCTGGGGAGACTCCAGAAGTACCCCAAGATCCATGTCAGCTCTGCAGAGGAATCCTCAGGTTCCGGCACCGACTCCACACAAGGTCTCTGGCCCCGGCATCGATGGTAGAGGAATCCCGAGAGGCCCCCTAGCAACTCGCATGTGGACTGGCCTTCCTGATCCCTGAGGTCCCCGTCGTAAGTCGAGAGCACCAGCCGCAACTCGAGAAAATCCAGGAGGTTCTCCCCTCCAGGCGAGATGAAGCCCATTTCCGCTGAAGCGTCTGGAGGCTAATCACACCTAACCTCTGTAACTTCCAAAGGTCCTTCACCCTTGCTGCAACTCAAGAAGTTCCCCGACATACCGTCTCCTCTCGATAGGAAGCACGAGGTCCCGCCCACATCCAGAGGAGCCCCTTTCCGCCTCGTAGCTCGAGATGTGGGATCCTTTCCCTGCTTCGTCGGGAAAAATTCCGGCGTTCCCGTCGCATCTCAAGTGGAGGCGCTCTCCACAGGAAATGCGAGAGGAACTCCAGAGTCGTGCCACCATTCCAAGAGTCCCCTAGATGTCTCAGTCCATTCCAGAGGAACCTGTTTTCCCTGCACTGCCTCGACTTTCACGCCGAGGTTCGACTCACACCTCGGCGGCATGTGGGACAGCCCTCTGGATAGCCTCGTGGTAAAGCCTGGAGGAAAAGCCACAGATCACTTGATCCACGCGACCGAAGTGTGACACTGCTGCTACAGCTCGGAGGGAAAGCGCACGTGCATGCCCCCATTCGAGACGAAGACTGACTTCCCTGGGGGCTCCAGAAGTACCCCAAGATCCATGTCAGCACTGTAGAGGAATCCTCAGGTTCCTGCCCCAACTCCTCACAAGGTCTTTTTTTTTTTTTCTTTCCTTTTTACTCTTTTCTTTGCATTTATTTAAACACAGTTCTCAAAACTTTTGAGTGAAATTGGGCCTCCTTTGGTAAGCAAAGAACCTGAAAGTAGTATTTAAAAAACGAACAGGCAAAGTCTTCAGATCATCCACAACACAGGTGTAGTGTTCCTTCTTTTTAAGTTTTCCATATAGTCTTAAAAGCTAGAAGAACAGTACGTGGAATTTATTTTCACTTGCTGATTACTAATTGAAATACCATTATCCCTTCTAACAGCTTTAAGAAATAGCCTTTTTAAGGCATACATTGTGCAACTCATCTTATTCCCTGCTATGTATAATACAGATTACATAAAGGCTGTCAAAGTCACATTTATATAAGCATTAAGCATTTGCTGTATTGAAAGATCTTTAGTTTTTAACACTAGCAGTATAGAGTTACAGAGCGTAATTTTTATCACTTAACTGCAGGTATATTAAGTATGGTATGTTTCATGGACTCGAGGAAACCGGGCATTTTTTTCTTTAATTTACTACTGACAATCTAATCAGAACAGTTCTCCTAAGCATTGATATGTTAGAAAGAAAAGTAAAAACCAAACGTTATTGTTGCTTTTTGCCATTTGGTAGGCATTTTACACACAGGCTTCAATCTTCAGAATACCCTGTATTCAGTAGAAAAACCATTTAAATGAAGTTCTGTACAATAGAAACTTCTCAGCAGTCAAAATTTTAGACTGTAAAAAAATACATGTAAAACATACTTTTCTGAAAACACTTAACTTTGAACAAAGCACCGAACTACACAAATGCAGAATGAAAACAGCATTTCAACTCCACCAAAAGTAGTCATCATAAAAGGTGTAAAAGTCACCTAACTTCACCAGGCACTGTTCACTTTTTAAACAGGAGACAATACAAAATATTGTCCACAAACAATATCCCAACTCTAGGGCAGGTTTCAGAAAGTCTTCATCTTCATGCTTTAATAGCGATGAGGTGAGTATGATCGAGATCTGGAACGTGATCTGTATCCTCCACGACTATAGTAGGGAGAAGGTGACCGTCTTCTGTATTTCTGATCCCTGTCTTGAGCAGCTCTCCATCCTCCTCCTCCTCCTCCTCCTCCTCCTCTGTACGATCTGCTGTAATAGTCCCGATCATCATAGCCTCGATCATATCCTCTGTCATAGTAATCTCGACGGCGTGAGCTGCCATAGGTAGGTCTCCCCATGTAAATTCCTGCTGTTGGAGTATGTGGTCTTTTCGTTATGGAGAAGTCAACTCTGATCCTACATCCATCAAGCTCCATTCCATTGGCATGCTCTTTTGCTTCCTTGGCATCATCTACATTTTCAAAGTATACAAAGGCAAATCCTCTTGAACGTCTAGACTGCTGGTCATATACAATAGATACATCAGCAATTGGGCCATATTTAGAGAACATTTCTCTTAGATCTCTTTCTGTAGTATACAAGCTCAATCCAAATACTCCAAGACAACAGTTAGGATCAGGATTTGCCCGATTCCCAACATGACGCCAGCGAGTAGACATGGGAGAATGACTGTGGCTATGCCGTCTTCGATAATCTCTGCTGTAAGATCTGCTACGAGATCTTCTATGGGACCGGGACCGAGATCGTGACCTTGTATAATGCCTCCGAGAACTTCTTCTGGATCTAGACCTAGATTCCGATCTGGACCTGGACTTTGATCTGGAACGCCTGGAATCTTCCTTGGAGCGAGACCTTGCAGGGGTATGACTTGCAGATTTCCCAGATCCATGAGCACTTCCGCTTCTGGAAGCAGAACGGGATTCCCCCTCGCCGTAGTTCTCCTCGCCGCTGTCGCTCATGACTTTCACTGCTGTCGCCGCTCGATGTGCTTCAATCGAAACTGCCAACCTCTCGCACCTTCAGTGTAGAGGCTCCGCCGCAGCCTCACACCACACACCGGTGCCCCAGGCACTGAGAACCGAAACGCTCCGCGTCGCCTCCGCTCGGGCTCTCCACACAAGGTCTTAGGCCCCGGCATCGACGTGAGAGGAATCCTGAGAGGCCCCCTAGCAACTCCCATGGGCACTGGCCTTTTCTGAGGCCACAGGAGCGGGTCCCTGAGGTCCCCATCCTAAGACGAGAGCACCTGCTCCAACTCAAGATAATCCAGGAGGTTCTCCCCTCCAGGCGAGATGAGGCCCATTTCCCCTGAGGCATCTCGAGGCTAATCACACCTAACCTCTGGAACTTCCAAAGGGTCTTTGACACCCCTGCTGCAAGTCAAGAAGATCACCGACATACCCGTCTCCACTCGAGATGAAGCACGAGGGTCCCGCCCACATCCAGAGGAGCCCCGTTTCCGCCTCGTATCTAGAGAGGAGGGATCCTTTCCCGGGGTGGTCGGGAAAGAATTCCTGGCGTTCCCGTCGCATCTCAAGAGGAAGTGCTCTCCACAGGAAAGGCCAGAGGAACTCCAGGGTCGTGCCACCATTCCAAGAGTTCCCCAGATGTCTCAGTCCATTCCAGAGGAACCTGTTTTCCCTGCACTGCCCACGACTTTCACGCCGAGGATCGTCTCACACCAAGGTGGCATGTGGGACAGCCCTGTGGGAAAGCCTCATGGGAAAGCCTAGAGGGAAAGCCACAGATCCCTTGATCCACGCGACGGGAAGCGTGACACTGCTGCTACCGCTCGGAGGAAAGCGCACGTGCATGCCCCACTCGAGACGAGTACTGACTCCCCTGGGGAGACTCCAGAAGTACCACAAGATCCATGTCAGCACTGGAGAGGAATCTTCAGGTTCCAGCCCCGACTTCACACAAGGTCTTAGGCCCCGGCATCGACAGGAGAGGAATCCTGAGAGGCCCCCTAGAAACTTGAATGGGGACTGGCCTTTCCTGAGGCCACCAGAGCTGGCCCCTGAGGTCCCCGTCGTAAGTCGAGAGCACCTGCCGCAACTCGAGAAAATCCAGGAGGTTCTCCCCTCCAGGCGAGATGAGGCCCATTTCCACTGAGGTGTCTCGAGGCTAATCACACCTAACCTCTGGAACTTCCAAAAGGTACTTTACACCTTGCTGCAACTCAATAAGTTCCCCCGACATACCCGTCTCCACTCGAGAATAAGCAAGATGGTCCCCCACATCCACAGGAGGCGCGTTTCCGCCTCGTCGCTCGAGATGAGGGATCCTTTCCTTCCGGGGCCAGCGTGAGGAATTCCGCCTATGGCAAAGGTCATGAGGAAGGAGGCTTGCATGCCAAAGGCGTGATCAAGCCTCAGTTAACCCCCTGTTCCCGAGCATCGAACCCCAAAACCAGAGTCTGTTTTATGCTCTCACCTACACTTCTGACTTTACGGGGGCTCTCCCCATAACTGTTTCTCTCGGAGAAGAAGTAAACGTGCAGCTTCAAGGCAATAAATATTCTTGGCATGACAAGAGTGTTTCAGCTTGCCGACTCCCTGAAGGTTATCTAGCCCACCTTTATAGGTTTGTCCGGCCACATGTGATTGTTTACAGCCTCCCAACCTGAGAGCATGAGATGTTTTAGACTTACTAAAGGCAAATTATTTTGGGAGTTAGAAATTATTAGTATAGTTGGTTAGGAATTATATTGGTGAAGGGTTCTTCATTTGTTTGTGTCAAAAATTGCTGCTAATTCCCTGCTCTGGGTGGGACAAGATATTTTAGGTCAAACCTCTCTGCTGACAGACCAGCTTGTGTGACAGGATTATCCATACTGCTGCCACTAGGCACAAGATTGTTTACTACCTCTCAACTGTAAACAGCACAGAGAGTTTTGGAGTATTTTGAGAGTCTTAATTAGCATAGGACTTTTTCTTCTTGTTGAGTCAATGATTGCCACCAGGCCTCCATATCCTTAGGCACTTGGGAATATATTAATCAATGTATTTGGAATATAGCAAAGGAAATATAGCAGTTTTTGATGTTAGCAATACTAGACTTTTGAGTTAATGGATTTTCACTTTTGTAATAGATCACTGTACTTTGTTATATATCACTGTGTCCTTTCTATGTAAGAATGTAACTTTATCATATCTTAAGACTAAATAGATCTTAAGGGGAATTGATGAAAGGATTT
>NW_017217022.1:0-12817 GCF_001704415.2 Capra hircus | reverse complement strand
AGTTCTCCGACATACCGTCTCCACTCGAGAGGAAGCACGAGAGTCCCGCCCACATCCAGAGGAGCCCCGTTTCCGCCTCCTAGCTCCAGAGGAGGGATCCTTTCCCTGCGTGGTCGGAAAGAATTCCCGCGTTCCCGTCGCATCTCAAGAGGAGGCGCTCTCCACAGGAAAGGCGAGAGGAACTCCAGGGTCGTGCCACCATTCCCAGAGTCCCCAATGTCTCAGTCCATTCCAGGGAAACCTGTTTTCCCTGCACTGCCTCGACTTTCAAGCCGAGGATCGACTCACACCACCGTGGCACGTGGGACAGCCCTGTGGAAAGCCTCGTGGGAAAGCCTCGAGGGAAAGCCACAGATCCCTTGATCCACGCGAAGGGAAGCGTGACACTGCTGCTACAGCTCGGAGGAAAGCGCACGTGCATGCCCCACTCGAGATGAGGACTGACTCCCCTGGGGAGACTCCAGAAGTACCCCAAGATCCATGTCAGCACTGGAGAGGAATCCTCAGGTTCCCGCACGACTCCACACAAGGTCTTAGGCCCCAGCATCGACGGAGAGGAATCCGAGAGGCCCCGAGCAACTCGCATGGGACTGGCCTTTCCTGAGGCCACCAGAGCGGTCCCTGAGGTCCCCATCGTAAGTCGAGAGCACCTGCCGCAACTCGAGAAAATCCAGGAGGTTCTCCCCTCCAGGCGAGATGAGGCCCATTTCCGCTGAGGCGTCTCCAGGCTAATCACACTAACCTCTGGAACTTCCAAAGGGTCCTTCACACCCTTGCTGCAACTCAAGAAGTTCCCCGACATACCCGTCTCCACTCGAGAGGAAGCACGAGAGTCCCGCCCACATCCAGAGGAGCCCGTTTCCGCCTCCTAGCTCGAGAGGGGATCCTTTCCCTGCGTGGTCGGGGAAGAATTCCGGCGTTCCCGTCGCATCTCAAGAGGAGGCGCTCTCCACAGGAAAGGCGAGAGGAACTCCAGGTTCGTGCCACCATTCCCAGAGTCCCCCAGATGTCTCAGTCCATTCCAGGGAAACCTGTTTTCCCTGCACTGCCTCGACTTTCAAGCCGAGGATCGACTCACACCACAGTGGCACGTGGGCAGCCTGTGGGAAAGCCTCGTGGGAAAGCCTCGAGGGAAAGCCACAGATCCCTTGATCCACGCGAAGGGAAGCATGACACTGCTGCTACAGCTCGGAAGGAAAACGCACGTGCATGCCCCCACTCGAGATGAGGACTGACTCCCCTGGGGAGACTCCAGAAGTACCCCAAGATCCATGTCAGCACTGGAGAGGAATCCTCAGGTTCCGGCACCACTCCACACAAGGTCTTAGGCCCCGGCATCGACGGAGAGGAATCCCGAGAGGCCCCCGAGCAACTCGCATGGGACTGGCCTTTCCTGGGGCCACCAGAGCGGGTCCCTGAGGTCCCCGTCGTAAGTCGAGAGCACCTGCCACAACTCGAGAATCCAGGAGTTCTCCCCTCCAGGCGAGATGAGGCCCATTTCCGCTGAGGCGTCTCGAGGCTAATCACACCTAACCTCTGGAACTTAAAGGGTCCTTCACACCCTTGCTGCAACTCAAGAAGTTCCCCGACATACCCGTCTCCACTCGAGAGGAAGCACGAGAGTCCCGCCACATCCAGAGGAGCCCCGTTTCCGCCTCCTAGCTCGAGAGGAGGGATCCTTTCCCTGCGGGTCGGAAAGAATTCCCAGCGTTCCCGTCGCATCTCAAGAGGAGGCGCTCTCCACAGGAAAGGCGAGAGGAACTCCAGGGTCGTGCCACCATTCCCAGAGTCCCCCAGATGTCTCAGTCCATTCCAGGGAAACCTGTTTTCCCTGCACTGCTCGACTTTCAAGCCAAAGATCGACTCACACCACGGTGGAACTGGCGCCCTGTGGGCAAGCCTCGTCGGAAAGCCTCGAGGGAAAGCCCTGATCCCTTGATCCACGCGAGGGAAGCGTGACAATGCTGCTACAGCTCGGGAGGAAAGCGCACGTGCATGCCCCCTCGAGACGAGAACTGACTCCCCTGGGAGACTCCAGAAGTACCCCAAGATCCATGTCAGCACAGGAGAGGAATCCTCAGGTTCCGGCACCGACTCCACACAAGGTCTTAGGCCCCGGCATCGGAGAAGAATCCCGAGAGGCCCCCGAGCAACTCGCATGGGGACTGGCCTTTCCTGAGGCCACCAGAGCGGGTCCCTGAAGTCCCCATGGTAAGTCGAGAGCACCTGCCACAACTCGAAAAATCCAGGAGGTTCTCCCCTCCAGGCGAGATGAGGCCCATTTCCCTGAGGCGTCTCGACGCTAATCACACCTAACCTCTGGAACTTCCAAGGGTCCTTCACACCCTTGCTGCAACTCAAGAAGTTCCCCGTCATACCCGACTCCACTCGAGAGAAAAGACGAGAGTCCCGCCCACATCCAGAGGAGCCCGTTTCTTCCTCATAGCTCTAGAGGAGGGATCCTTTCCCTGCGTGGTCGGGAAAATTCCCGTTCCGTCGCATCTCAAGAGGAGGCGCTCTCACTTGAAAGGCGAGAGGAACTCCAGGTCGTGCCACCGTTCCCACACTCCCCAGATGTCTCATTCCATTCCACAGAAACCTGTTTTCCCTGCACTGCCTCGACTTTCAAGCGAGGATCGACTCACACCACGGTGGCATGTGGGACAGCCCTGTGGGAAAGCCTCGTGGGAAAGCCTGAGAAAACCTCGAGGGAAAGCCACAGATCCCTTGATCCAGGCGAAGGGAAGCGTGACACTGCTGCTACAGCTCGGGAGGAAACACGTGCATGCCCCCACTCGAGACCAGGACTGACTCCCCTGGGGAGACTCCAGAAGTACCCCAAGATCCATGTCAGCACTGGAGAGGAATCCTCAGTTCCGGCACCGACTCCACACAAGGTCTGAGGCCCTGACATCGACGGGAGACGAATCCCGAGAGGCCCCGAGCAACTCGCATGGGGACTGCCTTTCCTGAGGCCCCAGAGCGGTCCCTGAGGTCCCCGTCGTAAGTCGAGAGCACCAGCCGCAACTCGAGAAAATCCAGGAGGTTCTCCTCCAGCGAGATGAGGCCCATTTCCGCTGAGGCGACTCGAGGCTATCACACCTAAACTCTGGAACTTCCAAAGGTCCTTCACACCCTTGCTGCAACTCAAGAAGTTCCCGACATACCCGTCTCCACTCGAGAGGAAGCACGAGAGTCCCGCCCACATCCAGAGGAGCCCCGTTTCGGCTCCTAGCTCGAGAGGAGGGATCCTTTCCCTGCGTGGTCGGGAAAGAATTCCCGGCGTTCCCGTCGCATCTCAAGAGGAGGCGCTCTCCACAGGAAAGGCGAGAGGAACTCCAGGGTCGTGCCACCATTCCCAGAGTCCCCCAGATGTCTCAGTCCATTCCAGGGAAACCTGTTTTCCCTGCACTGCCTCGACTTTCAAGCCGAGGATCGACTCACAACACGGTGGCACGTGGGACAGCCCTGTGGGAAAGCCTCGGGGGAAAGCCGGAAAGCCTCGAGGGAAAGCCCCAGACCCCTTGATCCACGCGAAGGGAAGCGTGACACTGCTGCTACAGCTCGGGAGGAAAGCGCACGTTCATGCCCCCACTCGAGACGAGGACTGACTCCCCTGGGGAGACTCCAGAGTACCCCAAGATCCATGTCAGCACTGGAGAGGAATCCTCAGGTTCCGGCACCTGCTGGGAGCCAGTGTGAGGAATCCCGCCCGTACAAGGTCATGAGGAAGGAAGCTGACATACACAAGGCGTGCTCAGACTTCAGGGACCCCTCTGCAAATTCCTAAGCACGTACCCCAACAAAAATCTGCCGGCTTTTGTGCTCTGCTTTTCCACTCTTCTGACATTTTCTGGAAAAAGTCAATTCAGGGCTTTAGTCTTCTGCATTTGAAAGAGTGTTTCAATCCAAAAACCCCTCCGATGGCTTTCTAGCCTGCCTGCACGACTCGTGCAGCTGCGCATGTGATTGTTTGAGGCCTCCTGACCGCAGGAGGCACAGAAAGCTTAAAACATCCTAGGAATGTAGGAGCTTCCGAGGAGTCAAAATCTTTAGAATAGGACTGATTAATGGTTTCATTTTTTGGGTCAATGCTTGCTGCCAAATTTTCATATCCTTTATTTTTAGATATAGTTGGTATATAGAAAAACAAGTAGTAGACCTGGTATTAGCAACATTAGATCTTTGAGTTAAGTACCTTCTTTGTTATATCCCACTGCACCTTTGTTCTATAGAGATGTAACTTTAATGCTTTAAGGAGATGCAGATTAAAAAAAAAAAAACACTTCAGGGGAAACAAAATTAACATTCATTAAGGAAGAGAGCCAAAAAGTGTTAACAAGCCTCTTGGCCAAAAGATAATGTAAATCACCTGAGACCTTTTGTATACAAAATGATATACGGAAAGAATCTGGGTTGCGAACGCTACATAATTTTGTGTTACCCAATGATCTCCGTGTTTTATCAAAAGTATAAAAGGCCTTCTGAACAATAAAGGATGGGGGCCAGTTTCTCGAACTAGTCTCTCGGCCTGGTTTCTTGGGACTCTGGCTCCCCCCATGTCTCTCTCTCTCTCTTCTTCTCTCCCCTTCCCTCTCTCTGCTCTTTACTTTAACTTCAGGCTGAATCTCCATCTGGGGCGCGGAGGCTCGCCAGGTCTACTTACTTGCCCCGGCTGTTAAGACCCGCACGAAAGGGAGCTTAAGGCGAGGCACCCTTAGATATTCAAGCGGGCGCCGTGGCCCAACGTAGATGGTGCAAATTCCTTGTCTGGAATTTTTATTGGCCTTACCAGCGTAAACCAAGCTATTCAGCCTCCTTCCTCCACTTAATCTTCTTACTACACTATATGTTTCTTAATCTAATCTTACAGTTAATAAACAAACAAGTCTTTCCACGCCAACTGCCGTCCACCCTTCGAATTCCCTGGATCCACCGGGGCTGGACCCCAGCAAGTGGTGCCGCGAACAGGCTAATTGAAGGTAGGTTCCTCGGAGCAAAAGCTGCCCCCGGAGCCCTCTGTGCTCCCCCAGAGCACTCTCTGTTGCTCCCCCCGGAGTGACTTAATCACTCCCCCCGGAGTACTTTCGGGTACTCCCCCAGTGTTGAGTGTTCGGGACGGGACCCTAGCGACCCCACTCAGGGTGGCCAGCGCGGACCCCCCTGTAGGATAGACAGGGTGAGGACGAGTGGGAAGTGTTCAAGGGTTTAAGAGAAACCTGGTGGCTCTAGAGGTTGAAAAGAAACCTGCTATCTTAGGGTTTTAAAACAAAACCCCCCTTGGCTAAGGTAAAACCTTTTTGTCCAAGGCAGACTTTTTCTATAACTCTTAATTTTCTGAACACGCGGTAACAATGACTCAAAACCAATGACACCTCTTTATACAAGTAATTTTGTAACTGTTAAACAAAAAAGACAAATTAAAGATTAAAAGGCTCGTGTTACGAGACCAATGTCCTTGGTTTCCAGAAAGAGATTTAGATACTTGGATAAAGGTAATAAAACAGCTAAAAACTAATTATACTTTGCATGGGCCTGTAAATGCTTTTGCTCTGTAAAAATATTATTACAAATGTTCTGGACCCCCGTCATGAGGGCTGTTAGTTAGATAGCCTATGGGAGAGACTATAGCAGTGGATCGTAGTGGGTCTCCACCTATTACGCAGATCATATTTTTCTGCCATTGGCAAACAAAAGGAGAGAGACTGTACTCTTCCTCCCGAGGAAGGAGGGTGCTTATAGGACGCAGCGGCCGAGCGCCCTGGAGAGCCCCCTCCCCCTCTACACAAACCAAACCTTTAAAAGAGTTGTCTTATTTAAGGCGACCACTGCAACCTCTGCTTGCGCCTCCCCAGGGCTTAAGAACTCCCCACTTTATATCCAAAGCCTCCCAGAACATTGCTTAAGTTTGAAAAACGATAGTGACAATATTTTTGAGCAAAAGAGCTTTTAAAACAGAGCTTGCTCCTTGCATAAAATCCCCTCAGGAGGGGCCTCACCCAACAAAAAAAAGAAAAAGGAAGAAAAACAGGAAAAAAAAAAAGAAAAATATTCGTAATAAAAGGACTTTACAAATGCAAAATGTTTCTCTTGAGGCCAAATAGAACATTTTTTGCCAAAATGTCTTGCTAAACAGAGATAACAAAGCCGTACCAAACAACCCCAGGTAGCTCAGGCCTGGACCTCAGTTCCACCACCTTAATAATAATAGCTCCTGGACTCAGATTCCAGTGGCTAGTCCCCTTCCTGAGGACATTGTAAGACTTGTGCTGGGGCATAGCTTGCTTTCTTTTCAAAAAATTTCGGTAGTTCTTGTGTAGTAAATTCTGATTATACTAAAAAAATTGAAGTTTTGATATCGCCACCTGCTAAAACTGTGTAATTAAAATTAAAAAATAGCACAGCTTTTGCTTTTACCTTATTACCAGACAGAAAAACCAGACAAAAAAAGCCCCAGAGGATCTAGATCTAGCTTTTTGGGTGCAAAAAATTGCAGCTTCTTAGGCCTTTAAAAGATTTTTTAAAGATATAAAATGTCATGGGCTGTTAGACAATAGACAAGACGTTTCTTAGATTGCTGAGAGACTAGCGCAGCTCCTGGCCAACATATACTACTGAAAAGGAGTTGGTGGGATTAGAAAAGGTGGTATGCAGGATAAAAAATGCTATAGAGTAAGAGGTGAGAGAGAGTTTAAAACCTTGGTGAAATAGTGAGCTCCCCGTTGCTGGAAGTATTCAAGCAAAGATTAAATGGCTACTTGTCATCTAAAAGGCTATAGACCAGATTTGGGTTATAAAAAGATCATTAAAAAAGCTTTTTCTTGCTTCTTAATATTTGGGTCTGCCAAAAGTTTTAAAACTGATAATGTCCTTTTTAAAGCTGCTGAGAGATTGTTTACTAACTTTAAAATGATTTTCCAAAAATTATTAGTTGATATTAATTGGATATGCCCACATTTAAAACTGACTTTTGTAGATTTAAAGCCTTTTGTTTGATTGCTGAAAAAAAAACAATCCTAATCCCAGTTCTAAGAAAAAGTTGACTAGTGTGACACAGTTGGCTTTCGTTAAAGTGAATGAGGCTTTAAATGATCAGTTAATTAAGATTAATATTGCCAAAAAAGGAGATTAAATTATTCTTGCCACAAAATGTAATACCTACAGGATGCTTGTGACAAGAAGGCCCATTGGTTCCATCTAATGACCCCCCAAAAAATAGTTTTATCTTATCCCAACTTGGTGGAACAATGGCCTCTGCCTAAGAAAAAATTACTGCCATATTAATTTAAAAGATTAATTCAAGCATACTGATTTATTAAATTGTTTAGTAAAGAGCCATCAAAAATTGTAATTCCATATAACAAAAAACAACTTGATGCTTTTCAAATGTTTGATGATTGGCAGATTGCTATAGGAAATTCTTGTGATCAGATCTTGCATCATTTACCCTCACGTGCTTTGTTAATTCAAAATTAAAAAAGGAGAAATTAAGTATAGTTTTCCCCCATCAGATTTTACAACATGTTCTCTTTGTAATAAGTTAAATGCTGATTCGTTTGGAACAGTAAAATAAAAAGCCATTGGTAAAGCAAAAAGATCTCCAGATAACAAAAAGATCCCGACCCAGAATTTGCCTGGCGGGTCGAGGAAGTGTTTATATTTTTTTCCACAGGGTGCAGATTCGTCAATTTGGATCCCGGACAGACTGATTCGCCACAAAAGAAAAAGGGAACTTCTCTGCCGCCACCGCCGCGGGAAACAGCCGTGCACCAAAAGCTGCGGGCGGGGCCAGCCTGACTGACGGAACCCAGTGCACCGCACTCGCAGCCCCGTAACAGCGCCAGTGTCAGAGGGCGGGGTGAAGGCCGCTGCTCCCACCGGCAGAAGAGGCAAAAGAAACATCAAGATCCCGGCGGGACTAACAGCTGCTGCAGCGGCAAACTCCAACCAGAAAATGACTCTATTTACTCTATTTTTGGCTTGTCTATCCTCTCCTTATGTTCTTCTTTTCACCAATGATTCCAGAAAACTTAACGTACCTAATGTAGCGACTTGTCAACCATGGATGTTTTCCATCTTGTTTAACTCCTCAAAGTAATGTCTGCTCTTTTGTGGTTTTAAAGATGTCCTGTAACTGTAACAACTTATTGATATGATAATTATGTTCTTGCTGTGTTACAATAACTGTTATTGTTACTATGGCAGCGGTCATTGACTCAACAAGTGTAAATGCCCAATATGTTAAAAAATCAAGTTTTAGGTGTTTTTGGAACAGCTCAGATATTAGTTTAGACTTAGGGAAACTGCATAACCAGATTCAGACCTTGGAACACTCCCGATTAGATTTTACCACCTCAGGAGAAGCCAATGACTTTTTCCACACTTTCTCTAACTTCATTTCTGGAAAGACTATTCTGTCTACTCTTTATAATCTTGGCTCCTCGTAATCATTCTTCCCTGTATTGTCTAGATTCTTCGGCAGAGCATTCGGAATCTCGCGACAGAACTGCACCTGATTTTAAACATAAATAATTAATTATTTTAAAATAAAAACAGGGTGAGATGCTGGGAGCCAGTGTGAGGAATCCCGCCCATGTGACAAGGTCATGAGGAAGGAAGCTGACATACGCAAGGCGTGCTCAGACTTCAGGGATCCCTCTGGAAATTCCTAAGCACGTACCCCAACAAAAATCTGCCGGCTTTTGTGCTCTGCTTTTCCACTCTTCTGACATTTTCTGGAAAAAAGTCAAATCAGGGCTTTAGTTTTCTGCATTTGAAAGAGTGTTTCAATCCAAAAACCCCTCCGATGGCTTTCTAGCCTGCCTGCAGGACTCGTACAGCTGCGCATGTGATTGTTTGAAGCCTCCTGAGGCAGGAGGCACAGGAAGCTTAAAACATCCTAGGAATGTAGGAGCTTCCGAGGAGTCAAAATCTTTAGAATAGGACTGATTAAAGGTTTCATTTTTTGGGTCAATGCTTGCTGCCAAATTTTCATATCCTTTATTTTTAGATATAGTTGGTATATAGAAAAACAAGTAGTAGACCTGGTATTAGCAACATTAGATCTTTGAGTTAAGTACCTTCTTTGTTATATCCCACTGCACCTTTGTTCTATAGAGATGTAACTTTAATGCTTTAAGGAGATGCAGATTAAAAAAAAAAAAACACTTCAGGGGAAACAAAATTATCATTCATTAAGGAAGAGAGCCAAAAAGTGTTAACAAGCCTCTTGGCCAAAAGATAATGTAAATCACCTGAGACCTTTTGTATACAAAATGATATACGGAAAGAATCTGGGTTGCGAACGCTACATAATTTTGTGTTACCCAATGATCTCCGTGTTTTATCAAAAGTATAAAAGGCCTTCTGAACAATAAAGGATGGGGGCCAGTTTTCTCGAACTAGTCTCTCGGCCTGGTTTCTTGGGACTCTGGCTCCCCCCATGTCTCTCTCTCTCTCTTCTTCTCTCCCCTTCCCTCTCTCTGCTCTTTACTTTAACTTCAGGCTGAATCTCCATCTGGGGCGCGGAGGCTCGCCAGGTCTACTTACTTGCCCCGGCTGTTAAGACCCGCACGAAAGGGAGCTTAAGGCGAGGCACCCTTAGATATTCAAGCGGGCGCCGGTGGCCCAACGTAGATGGTGCAAATTCCTTGTCTGGAATTTTATTGGCCTTCCACGTAAACCAAGCTATTCAGCCCTCTTCCTCCACTTAATCTTCTTACTACACTATAGTTTCTTAATCTAATCTTACATTAATAAACAAACAAGTCTTTCCAAGCCAACGCCGTCCACCCTTCGAATTACCTGGATCCACTGGGGCTGGACCCCGGCAGGCACCGACTCCACACAAGGTCTTAGGCCCTGGCATCGACGGAGAGGAATCCCGAGAGGCCCCGAGCAACTCGCATGGGGACTGGCCTTTCCTGAGGCCACCAGAGCGGGTCCCAGTGTCCCCGTCGTAAGGCGAGAGCAAGTACCGCAACTCGAAAAAATCCAGGAGATTCTCCCATCCAGGGAGATGAGGCCCATTTCCGCTAAGGCGTCTCGACTCTAAACACACCTAACCTCTGGAATTCCAAAGGATCCTTCACACCCTTGCTGCAACTCAAGAAGTTCCCAACATACCGTCTCCACTCGAGAGGAAGCACGAGAGTCCCGGCCACATCCAGAGGAGCCCCGTTTCCGCCTCCAAGTTCGAGAGGAGGGATCCTTTTCTGCGTGGTCGGGAAAGAATTCCCGGCGTTCCCGTCGCATCTCAAGAGGAGGCGCTGTCCACAGGAAAGGCGAGAGGAACTCCAGGGTCGTGCCACCATTCCCAGAGTCCCCCAGATGTCTCAGTCCATTCCAGGGAAACCTGTTTTCCCTGCACTGCCTCGACTTTCAAGCCGAGGATCCACTCACACCATGGTGGCACGTGGGACAGCCCTGTGGAAAGCCTCGTGGGAAAGCCTCGTGGGAAAGCGTCGAGGAAAAGCCACAGATCCCTTGATCCACGCAAAGGGAAGGTGACAATGCTGCTACAGCTCGGGAGGAAAGCGCACGTGCATGCCCCCACTCGAGACGTGGACTGACTCCCCTGGGAGACTCCAGAAGTACCCCAGGATCCATGTCAGCACTGGAGAGGAATCCTCAGGTTCCGGCACCGACTCCAAACAAGGTCTAAAGGCCCGGCATCGAAGGGAGAGGAATCCCGAGAGGCCCCGAGCAACTCGCATGGGACTGGCCTTTCCTGAGGCCACCAGAGCGGGTCCCTGAGGTCCCCGTCGTTAGTCGAGAGCACCAGCCGCAACTCGAGAAAATCCAGGAGGTTCTCCCTTCCAGGCGAGATTAGGCCCATTTCTGCTGAGGCGATTCGACGCTAATCACACCTAACCTCTTGAATTTCCAAAGGGTCCTTCACACCCTTGCTGCAACTCAAGAAGTTGCCCGACATACCCGTCTCCACTCGAGAGGAAGCACGACAGTCCCGCCCACATCCAGAGGAGCCCCGTTTCCGTCTCATAGTTCGAGAGGAGGGATCTTTCCCTGCGTGGTCGGGAAAGAATTCCCGGCGTTCCCGTCGCATCTCAAGAGGAGGCGCTCTCCACCGGAAAGGCAAGAGGAACTCCCGGGTCGTGCCACCATTCCCAGAGTCCACCAGATGTCTCAGTCCATTCCAGGGAAACCTGTTTTCCCTGCACTGCCTCGACTTTCAAGCCGAGGTCGACTCACACGTCGGTGGCACGTGGGACAGCCCAGTGGGAAAGCCTCGTGGGAAAGTCTCGTGGGAAAGCCTCGAGGGAAAGCCACAGAACCCTTGATCCACGCGAAGGGAAGCGTGACACTGCTGCTACAGCTCGGGAGGAAAGCGGACTTGCATGCCCACTCGAGACCAGGACTGACTCCCCTGGGGAGACTCCAGAAGTACCCCAAGATCCATGTCAGCCCTGGAGAGGAATCCTCAGGTTCCGGCACCGACTCCACACAATTTCTTAGGCCCCGGCACCGACGGGAGAGGAATCCCGAGAGGTCGCGTGCAACTTGCATGGGACTGGCCTTTCCTGAGGCCACCAGAGGGGTCCCTGAGGTCCGCGTCATAACGGGAGAACACCTGCACCAACTCGAGAAAATGCAGGAGGTTCTGCCCTCCAGGCGAGATGAAGCCCATTTCCTCTGCGGCGTCCCAGGCTAATCACACCTAACCTCTGGAACTTACAAAGGGGCCTTCACACCCTTGCTACAACTCAAGAAGTTCCCGACATACCCGTCTCCACTCAAGAGGAAGCACGAGAGTCCCGCCCAATCAAGAGCAGCCCCGTTTCCGCCTCCTAGCTGGAGAAGAGGGATCCTTTTCCTGCGTCGTCGGGAAAGAATTCCCGGTTTTCCGTCGCATCTCAAGAGGAGGCGCTCTCCACAGGAAAGCCGAGAGGATTTCCAGGGTCATGCCACCATTCCCAGAGTCCCCCAGATGTCTCAGTCCATTCCAGGGAAACCTGTTTTCCCTGCACTGCCTCGACTTTCAAGCCGAGGATTGAATCACACCACGGTGGCACGTGGGACAGCCCTTTGGAAAGCCTCGTGGGAAAGCCTCGTGGGAAAGCCTCGAGGGAAAGCCACAGATCCCTTGATCCACGCGAAGGGAAGCGTGACACTGCTGCTACAGCTCGAGAGGAAAGCGCACGTGCATGCCCCACTCGAGACGAGGACTGACTCCCCTGGGGAGACTCCAGAAGTACCCCAAGATCCATGTCAGCACTGGAGAAGAATCCTCAGGTTCCGGCACCGACTCCACACAAGGCCTTAGGCCCCGGCATCGTCAGGAGAGGAATCCCGAGAGGCCGCCGAGCAACTCGCATGGGGATTGGCCTTTCCTGAGGCCACCAGAGCGGGTCCCTGAGGTCCCCGTCGTAACGCGAGAACATCTGCACCAACTCAAGAAAATGCAGGAGGTTCTCCCTCCAGGGGAGATGAGGCCAATTTCCTCTGAGGCGTCCCCAGGCTAATCAGACCTAACCTCTGGAACTTCCAAAGGGTCCTTCACACCCTTGCTGCAACTCAAGAAGTTCCCGACATACCCGTCTCCACTCGAGAGGAAGCACGAGAGTCCAGCCACATCCAGAGGAGCCCCGTTTCCGCCTCATGGCTCGAGAGGAGGGATCCTTTCACTGCGTGGTCGGGAAAGAATTCCCGGCATTCCCTCGCATCTCAAGAGGAGGCGCTCTCCACAGGAAAGGCGAGAGGAACTCCAGGGTCGTGCCACCATTCCCAGAGTCCCCCAGATCCCCCAGAGTCCATTCCAGGGAAACCTGTTTTCCCTGCACTGCCTCGACTTTCAGCC
>NW_017217021.1:0-12818 GCF_001704415.2 Capra hircus | reverse complement strand
CGACTCCACTCAAACTGACGTACCAGCACACGGTGAGTAGTTTGAGTCTAGTTTAAACCGCGGTATGTCGGGGAACTTCTTGAGTTGCAGCAAGGGTGGTGAAGGACCCTTTTGGAAGTTCCAGAGGTTAGGTGTGATAGCCTCGAGACGCCTCAGCGAAATGGGCCTCATCTCGCCTGGAGGGGAGAACCTCCTGGATTTTCTCGAGTTGCGGCAGGTGCTCTCGACTTACGACGGGGACCTCAGGGACCCGCTCTGGTGGCCTCAGGAAAGGCCAGTCCCTTGAGAGTTGCTCGGGGGCCTCTCGCGGGGTTTCCACTCCGTCGATGCTGGGCCTAAAACCTTGTGTGGAGTCAGTGCCAAGAACCTGAGGATTCCTCTCCAGTGCGACATGGATCTTGGGGTACTTCTGGAGTCTCCCCAGGGAGTCATCCTCGTCTCGAGTGGGGCATGCACGTGTGCTTTCCTCCGAGCTGTAGCAGCAGTGTCACGCTTCCTTCGTGTGGATCAAGGGATGGGCTTTCCTCAAGGCTTTCCCACGAGACTTTCCCACGAGGCTTTCCCACCAGGGGCTGTCCCACATGCCACCGTGGTGTGAGTTGATCCTCGGCTTGAAAGCCGAGGCAGTGCAGGGAAAAGAGGTTTCCCTGGAATGGACTGGAGACATCTGGGGGACTCTGGGAATGTGGCACGACCCTGGAGTTTCCTCTCGCCTTTCCTGGGGAGAGCGCCTTCACTTGAGATGCGACGGGAACGCCGGGAATTCTTTCCCGGAGCACCGCAGTGAAAGGATCCCTCCTCTCGAGCTAGGAGGCGGAAACGGGGCTCCTCTGGGATGTGGGCGGGACTCTCGTGCTTCCTCGTCGAGTGGAGTCGGGGAATGTTGCGGAACTTCTTGAGTTCGCAGCAAGGGTGTGAAGGACCCTTTGGAAGTTCCAGAGTTTAGGTGTGATTAGCCTCGAGACGCCTCAGCGGAAATGGGCCTCATCTCGCCTGGACGGGAGAACCTCCTGGATTATCTCGAGTTGCGGCAGGTGCTCTCGACTTACGACGGCGACCTCAGGGACCTGCTCTGGTGGCCTCAGGAAAGGCCAGTCCCCATTCGAGTTGCTCGGGGGCCTCTCGGGCCTCTTGGGTTTCCTCTCCCGTCGATGCTGGGGCCTAAAACCTTGTGTGGAGTCAGTGCCGGAACCTGAGGATTCCTCTCCAGTGCTGACATGGATCTTGGGGTACTTCTGGAGTCTCCCCAGGGGAGTCATTCCTCGTCGCGAATGGGGACATGCACGTGGGTTTTCCTCCCGAGCTGTAGTAGCAGTGTCGCGCTTCCCTTCGCGTGGATCAAGGGATCTGTGGCTTTCCCTCGAGGCTTTCCCACTAGGCTTTCCCACGAGGCTTTCACACAGAGCTCTCCCACGTGCCACCGTGGTGTGAGTCGATGCTCGGTTTGAAAAGTCGAGGCTGTGCAGGGACAAAAAGTGTTCCCTGGAATGGACTGAGACATCTGGGGGACTCTGGAATGGTGGCACGACCCTGGAGTTCCTCTCGCCTTTCCTGTGGTTAGCGCCTCCTCTTGAGATGCGACGGAAAAGCCGGCAATTCTTTCCCGAGCACGCAGTGAAAGGATCCCTCCTCTCGAGCTAGGAGGCGGTAACGGGGCTCCTCTGGATGTGGGCGGGATTCGAGCTTCCTCTCGAGTGGAGACGGTTATGTCGGGGAACTTCTTGAGTTGCAGCAAGGGTGTGAAGGACCCTTTGGAAGTTCCAGAGGTTAGGTGTGAATAGCCTCGAGACTCCTCAGCGGAAACGGGCCTCATCTCGCCTGGAGGGGAGAACCTCCTGGATTTTCTCGAGTTGCGGCGGGTGCTCTCGTCTTATGATGGGGACGACAGGGACCCTCTTTGGTGGCCCCAGGAAAGGCCAGTTCCCATGCTAGTTGCATGGGGGCATCTCGGGATTCCTCTCCCGTCGATGCTGGGGCCTAAGACCTTGTGTGGAGTCTGTGCCGGAACCTGAGCATTCCTCTGCAGTGCAGACATGGATCTTGGGGTACTTCTGGAGTCTCCCCAGGGGAGTCAGTCCTCGTCTCGACTGGGGGCATGCACTGTGCGCTTTCCTCCTGAGCTGTAGCAGCACTGTCGCGCTTCCCTTCGCATGTATCAAGGGATCTGTGGCTTTCCCTCGAGGCTTTCCCACGAGGCTTTCCCAAGAGGCTTTCCCACGAGGCTTTCCCACAGGGCTGTCCCACGAGACACCGTGATGTGAGTCGATCCTCGGCTAGAAAGTCGAGGCACTGCAGGGAAAACAGGTTTCCCTGGAATGGACTGAGACATTTGGGGGCCCTGGGAATGGTGGCACGACCCTGGAGTTCCTCTCGCCTTTCCTGTGGAGAGCGCCTCCTCTTGAGATGCGACGGGAATGCCGGGAATTCTTTCCCGACCACGCAGGGAAAGGATCCCTCCTCTCGAGCTAGGAGGCGGAAACGGGGCTCCTCTGGATGTGGGCGGGACTCTCGTGCTCCCTCTCGAGTGAAGACGGGTACGTCGGGCAACTTCTTGAGTTGCAGCAAGGGTGTGAAGCACCCTTTGGAAGTTCCAGAGTCCAGGTTGATTAGCCTCGAGACGCCTCAGCGGAAATGGGACTCATCTCGCCTGCAGGGGAGAACCTCCTGGATTTTTTCGAGTTGTGGCTGGAGCTCTCGTCTTATGACGGGGACCTCAGGGATCCGCTCTGGTGGCCTCAGGAAAGGCCAGTCCCCATGCGAGTTGTTCGGGGGCCTCTCGGGATTCCTCTCCCGTCGATGCTGGGGCCTAGGACCTTGTGTGGAGTCAGTGAGGGAACCTGAGGATTCCTCTCCAGTGCTGACATGGATCTTGGGGTATTTCTGGAGTCCCCCCAAGGGAGTTAGGCCACGTCTCGAGTGGGGGCATGCACGTGCGCTTTCCTTCCGAGCTGTAGCAGCAGTGTCGCGCTTCCCTTCGCGTGGGTCAAGGGATCTTGGCTTTCCTCGAGGCTTTACCACAGGGCTGTCCCACGTGCCACCATGCTGTGAGTCGATCCTCGGCTTGAAAGTCGAGGCAGTGCAGGGAAAACAGGTTTCCCTGGAATGGACGGAGACATCCGGGAGACTCTGGGAATGTGGCACGACCCTAGAGTTCCTCTCGCCTTTCCTGTGGAGAGCGCCTCCTCTTGAGATGCGACGGGAACGCCGGGAATTCTTTCCCAACCACGCAGGGAAAGAATCCCTCCTCTTGAGCTCGGAGGGGGAAACGGGGCTCCTCTGGATGTGGGTGGAACTCTCGTGCTTCCTCTCGAGTGGAGACGGGTATGTCGGGGAACTTCTTGAGTTGCAGCAAGGGTGTGAAGGACCCTTTGGAAATTCCAGAGGTTTAGGTGTGAATAGCCTCGAGACGCCTCAGCGGAAATGGGCCTCATCTCGCCTGGAGGGAGAACCTCCTGGATTTTCTCGAGTTGCGGCAGGTGCTCTCGCTTACGACGGGGACCTCAGGGACCCGCTCTGGTGGCCTCAGGAAAGGCCAGTCCCCATGCGAGTTGCTCGGGGGCCTCTCAGGATTCTTCTCCCTTCGATGCCGGGGCCTAAGATCTTGTGTGGAGTCGGTCCCGGAACCTGAGGATTCCTCCCCAGTGCTGACATGGATCTTGGGGTACTTCTGGGCTCTCCCCAGGGGAGTCAGTCCTCGTTTCGAGTGGGGGTATTCACGTGAGCTTTCCTCCCGAGCTGTAGCAGCAGTGTCGCGCTTCCATTCGCCTGGATCAAGGTATCTGTGGATTTCCCTCTAGGCTTTCCCACGAGGCTTTCCCACGAGTATTTCCCACAGGGCTGTCCTACGTGCCACCGTGGTGTGAGTAGATCCTCGGCTTGAAAGTCGAGGCAGTGCAGGGAAAACAGGATTCCCTGGAATGGACTGAGACATCTGGGGGACTCTGGAGAATGCTTCACGACCCTGGAGTTCCTCTCGCCTTTCCTGTGGAGAGCGCCTCCTCTTAAGATGCGACGGGAACACCGGGAATTCTTTCCCCACCACGCAGGGAAAGGATCCCTCCTCTCGAGCTAGGAGGCAGAAACGCGGCTCCTCTGGATGTGGGCGGGACTCTCGTGCTTCCTCTCCAGTGGAGATGGGTATGTCGGGGATCTTCTTGAGTTGCAGCAAGGGTGTGAAGTACCCTTTGGAAATTCCAGAGGTTAGGTGTGATTAGCCTCGAGACGCCTTAGCGGAAATGTGCCTCATTTCGCCTGGAGGGGAGAACCGCCTGGACGTTCTCGAGTTGCGGCAGGTGCTCTCGACTTACGACAGGGACCTCAGGGACCCGCTCTGGTGGCCTCAGGAAAGGCCAGTCCCCAAGCGAGTAGCTCGCAGGCCTCTCGGGATTCCTCTCCCGTCGATGCCGGGCCAAAGATCTTGTGTGGAATCGGTGCCAGAACCTGAGGATTCCTCTCCAGTGCAGACATGGATCTTGGGGTACTTCTGGTGTCTCCCCAGGGTAGTCAGTCCTCGTCTCGAGTGGGGGCATGCACGTGTGCTTTCCTCCCGAGCTCTAGCAGCAGTGTCGTGCTTCCCTTCGCGTGGATCAAGGGATCTGTGGCTTTCCCTCGTGGCTTTCCCACGAGTCTTTCCCACGAGGCTTTCCCAAAGGGCGGTCCCACGAGGCTTTCCCACAAGGCTTTCCCACAGGCTGTCCCACGTTCCACCGTGGTGTGAGTCGATCCTCGGCTTGAAAGTCGAGGCAGTGCAGGGAAAACAGGTTTCCCTGGAATGGACGGAGACATCTGGGGGACTCTGGGAATGGTGGTAGGACCCTGGAGTTCCTCTCGCCTTGCCTGTGGAGAGCGCCTCCTCTTGAGATGCGACGGAAACGCCCTGAATTCTTTCCCGAGCACGCAGGGAATGGATCCCTCCTCTCGAGCTAGGAGGCGGAAATGGGGCTACTGTGGATGTGGGTGAGATTCTCGTGCTTCCTCTCGATTGGAGACGGGAATGTCGGGGAACGTCTTGAGTTGCAGCAAAGGTGTGAAAGACCCTTTGGAAGTTCCAGAGGTTAGGTATGATTAGCCTCAAGACGCCTCAGCGGAATGAGCCTCATCTCGCCTGGAGGGGAGAACCTCCTGGATTTTCTCGAGTTGCGGCAGGTGCTCTCGACTTACGACGGGGACCTCAGGGACCCGCTCTGGTAGCCTCAGTAAAGGCCAGTCCCCATGCGAGTTGCTCGGGGGCCTCTCGGGATTCTTCTCCCTTCGATGCCGGGGCCTAAGATCTTGTGTGGAGTGGGTGCCGGAACGTGAGGATTCCTCTCCAGTGCTGACATGGATCTTGGGGTACTTCTGGTATCTCCCCAGGGGAGTCAGTCCTCGTCTCGGGTGGGGGCATGCACGTGCGCTTTCCTCCCGAGCTGAAGCAGCAGTGTCACGCTTCCCTTCGCGTGGAACAAGGGATCTGTGGCATTCCCTCGAGGCTTTCCCACGAGGTTTCCCACGAGGCTTTTCCACAGGGCTGTCCCACGTGCCACCATGGTGTGAGTCGATCCTCGGCTTGAAAGTCAAAACAGTGCAGGGAAAACAGGTTTCCCTGGAATGGACTGAGACATCTGGGGGACTCTGGGAATGGTGGCATGGCCCTGGAGTTCTTCTCGCCTTTCCTGTGGAGAGCGCCTCCTCTTGAGATGCGACGGGAACGCCGGGAATTCTTTCCCGAGCACGCAGGGAAAGGATCCCTCCTCTCGAGCTAGGAGGTGGAAACGGGGCTCCTCTGGATGTGGTCGGGACTCTCGTGCTTCCTCTCGAGTGGAGACGGGTATATCGGGGAACTTCTTGAGTTGCAGCAAGGGTGTGAAAGACCCTTTGGAAGTTCCAGAGGTCTGGTGTGATTAGCCTCAGGACGCCTCAGCGGAAATGGGCCTCATTCTCGCCTGGAAGGGAGAACCTCCTGGATTTTCTCGAGTTGTGGCAGGTGCACTAGACGTACGACGGGGACCTCAGGGACGCGCTCTGGTGGGCTCGGGAAAGGCCATTTCCTTGCGAGTTCCTCGGGGGCCTTTCGGGATTCCTCTCCCGTCGATGCCAGGGCCTAAGACCTTGTGTGGAGTCGGTGCCAGAACCTGAGGATTCCTCTCCAGTGCTGACATGGATCTTGGGCTACTTCTGGAGTCTCCCCAGGGGAGTCAGCCCTCGTCTCGAGTTGGGCATGCAAGTGCACTTTCCTCCCGAGCTGTAGCAGCACTGTAACGCTTCCCTTCGCGTGGAAACAGGGATCTGTGGCATTCCCTTGAGGCTTTCCCACGAGGCTTTCCCACGAGGGTTTCCCACAGGGCTGTCCCACGTGCCACCGTGGTGTGAGTCGATCCTCAGCTTGAAAGTCGAGGCAGTGCAGGGAAAACAGGTTTCCCTGGAATGGACTGAGATATCTAGGGGACTCTGGGAATGGTGGCACGACCCTGGAGTTCCTCTCGCCTTTCCTATGGAGAGCGCCTCCTCTTGAGATGCGACGGGAACACCAGGAAATTTTTCCCGAGCACGCAGGGAAAGGATCCCTCCTCTCGAGCTAGGAGGCGGAAACGGGGCTCCTCTGGATGTGGGCGGGACTCTCGTGCTTCCTCTCGAGTGGAGACGGGTATGTCGGGGAACTTCTTGAGTTGCAGCAAGGGTGTGAAGGACCCTTTGGAAGTTCCAGAGGTTAGGTGTGATTAGCCTCGAGACGCCTCAGCGGAAATGGGCCTCATCTAGCCTGGAGGGGAGAACCTCCTGGATTTTCTCGAGTTGCGGCAGGTGCTCTCGACTTACGATGGGGACTTCAGGGACGCGCTCTCGTGGCCTCAGGAAAGGCCAGTCCCCATGCGAGTTGCTCGAGGGCCTCTCGGGATTCTTCTCCCGTCCATGCTGGGGCCTAAGACCTGCTGTGGACTCAGTGCCGGAACCTGAGGATTTCTCTCCAGTGCAGACATGGATCTTAGGGTACTTCTGGAGTCTCCCCAGGGCAGTCAGTCCTCGTCTCGAGTCGGGGCATGCACGTGCGCTTTCCTCCCGAGCTGTAGTAGCAGTGTCGCGCTTCCCTTCGTGTGGATCAAGGGATCTGGGTCTTTCCCTCAAGGCTTCCTCACGAGGCTTTCCCACAGGGCTGTCCCACGTGCCACCGTGGTGTGATTCGATCCTCGGCTTGAAAGTCGACGCAGTGCAGGGAAAACAGTTTTCCCTGGAATGGACTGAGACATCCAGAGGATTCTGGGAATGGTGGCTCGACCGTGGAGTTCCTCTCGCCTTTCCTGTGGAGCCCGCCTCCTCTTGAGATGTGACGGGAACACCGGGAATTCTATCCCGACCACGGAGGGAAAGGATCCCTGCTCTCGAGCTAGGAGGCGGAAACGGGGCTCCTCTGGATGTGGGCGGGACTCTCGTGCTTCCTCTCGAGTGGAGACGGGTATGTCGGGGTACTTCTTGAGTTGCAGTAAGGGTGTGAAGGACTCTTTGGAAGTTCCAGAGGTAAGGTGTGATTAGCCTCGAGATACCTCAGCGGAAATGGGAATCAGCTCGCCTGGAGGGGAGAACCTTCCTGGATTTTCTCGAGTTGCAGCAGGTGCTCTCGACTTACGACAGGGACCGCAGGGACCCACTGTGGTGGCCTCAGGAAAGATCAGTCCCCATGCAAGTTGTTCTGGGGCCTCTCGGGATTCCTCTCACGTCGATGCAGGGGCCTAAGACCTTGTGTGGAGTCAGTGCCGGAACCTGAGGATTCCTCTCCAGTGCTGACATGGATCTTGGGGTACTTCTGGAGTCTCCCCAGGGGTGTCAGTCCTCGTCTCGAGTGGGGCCATGCACGTGTCGCTTTCCTCCCGAGCTTTAGCAGCAGTGTCACGCTTCCCTTTCGCATGGATCAAGGGATCTGTGGATTTCCCTCCAGGCTTTCCCACGAGGCTTTCCCACGAGGCTTTCCCACAGTGCTTTCCCACGTGCCACAGTGGTGTGAGTCGATCCTCGGCTTAAAAGTCGAGGCAGTGCAGGGAAACCAGGTTCCCTGGAATGGACTGAGACATCTGGGGGACTCTGGCAATGGTGGCACGAACCTGGAGTTCCTCTCGCTTTTCCTCTGGAGAGCGCCTCCTCTTGAGATGCTGACGGGAACGCCGCGAATTCTTTCCCCACCACGCAGGGAAAGGACCAAACCTCTCGAGTTAGGAGGCGGAAACGTGGCTCCTCTTGATGTGGGCGGCACTTTCCTGCTTCCTCTCGAGTGGTGACGGGTATGTCGCGGAACTTCTTGAGTTGCAGCAAGGGTGTGAAGGACCCTTTGGAAGTTCCAGAGGTAAGCTGTGATTAGCCTCGAGATACCTCAGCGGAAATGGGCTTCATGTCGCCTTGGAGGGGAGAACCTCCTGGATTTTCTCGAGTTGCGGCATGTGCTCTCGACTTACGACGGGGACCTCAGGGACCCACTCTGGTGGCCTCAGGAAAGGCCAGTCCCCATGCGAGTTGCTCGGGGGCCTCTCGGGATTCCTCTCCCGTCGATGCCGGGGCCTAAGACCTTGTGTGGAGTCAGTGCCGGAACCTGAGGATTCCTCTCCAGTGCCGACATGGATCTTCCGGGACTTCTGGAATCTCCCCAGAGGCGTAAGTCCTCGTCTCGAGTAGGGGGCATGCACGTGCGCTTTCCTCCCGAGCTTAGCAGCAGTGTCACGCTTCCCTTTTCGTGGATCAAGGGATCTGTGGCTTTCCATCTAGACTTTCCCATGAGGCTTTCCCACGAGGCTTTCCCACAGGGCTTTCCCACGTGCCACGGTGGTGTGAGTCGATCCTCGGCTTTAAAGTCGAGGCAGTGAAGGGAAAACAGTTTTCCCAGGAATGGACTGAGACATCTGGGGGACTCAGGGAATGGTGGCACGACCCTGGAGTTCCTCTCGCCTTTCCTGTGGAGAGCGCCTCCTCTTGAGAAGCGACGGGAACGCCGGGAATTCTTTCCCTACCACGCAGGGAAAGTATCCCTCCTCTCTAGCTAGCAGGCGGAAACGGGGCCACTCTGGATATGTGCGGGACTCTCGGATTCCTCTTGAGTGGAGACGGGTATGTCGGGGAACTTCTTGAGTTGCAGCAAGGGTGTGAAGGACCCTTTGGAAGTTCCAGAGTTAAAGTGTGATTACCCCCTAGTTGCCTCAACGGAAATGGGCCTCATCTGGCCTGGAGGGGAGAACCTCCTGGATTTTCTCGAGATGCGGCAGGTGCTCTCGACTTACGACGGGGACCTCAGGGATCCGCTCTGGTGGCCTCAGGAAAGGCCAGTCCCCATGCGAGTTGCTCGGGGACCTCTCGGGATTCCTCTCCCGTCGATGCTGGGGCCTAAGACCTTGTGTGGAGTCAGTGCCGGAACCTGAGGATTCCTCTCCAGTGCAAACATGGATCTTAGGGTACTTCTGGAGTCTCCCCAGGGCAGTCAGTCCTCGTCTCGAGAGGGGGGCATGCACGTGCGCTTTCCTCCCGAAGCTGTAGTAGCAGTGTCGTGCTTCCCTTCGCGTGGATCAAGGGATCTGTGTCTTTCCCTCGAGGCTTTCCCACGAGGCTTTCCCACAGGGCTGTCCCAGGTGCCAGCGAGATGTGAGTCGATCTTCGGCTTGAAAGTCGAGGCAGTGCAGGGAAAATAGATTTCCCTGGAATGGACTGAGACATCCAGGGGACTCTGGGAATGGTGGCACGACCCTGGAGTTCCTCTCGCCTTTCCTGTGGAGAGCACCTCCTCTTGAGATGCAACGGGAATGCCGGGAATTCTTTCCCGACCACGCTGGGAAAGGATCCCCCCCTCGAGCTAGGAGGCGGAAACGGGGCTATTCTGGATGTGGGCGGGACTCTCGTGCTTCCTCTCGAGTGGAGTGGGTATGTCGGGGAACTTCTTGAGTAACAGCAGGGGTGTGAAGGACCCTTTGGAGGTTCCAGATGTTAGATGTGATTAGCCTCGAGACGCCTCAGCGGAAATGGGCCTCATCTCGAATGGAGGGGAGAACCTCCTGGATTTTCTCGAGTTGCGGCAGGTGCTCTCGACTTACGACGGGGACCTCAGGGACCCGATCTGGTGGCCTCAGGAAAGGCCAGTCCCGATGCGAGTTGCTCGGGGGCCTCTCGGGATTCCTCTCCCGTCGATGCCGGGGCCTAAGACCTTGTGTGGAGTCGGTGCGGGAACCTGAGGATTCCTTCCAGTGCTGACATGGATCTTGGGGTACTTCTGGAGTCTCCCCATGGAGTCAGTCCTCGTCTCGTTTGGGTGCATGCACGTGCGCTTTTCTCCCGAGCTGTAGCAGCAGTGTCACTCTTCCCTACGCGTGGATCAAGGGATCTGTGGCTTTCCCTCGAGGCTTTCCCACGAGGCTTTCCCAAGAGGCTTTCCCACAGGGCTGTCCAACGTGCCATCGCGGTGTGAGTCCATCCTCGGCTTGAAAGTCGACGCAGTGCAGGGAAAACAGGTTTCCCTGGAATGGACTGAAACATCTGGGGGACTCTGGGAATGGGGCCTGATGCTGGAGTTCCTCTCGCCTTTCCTGTGGAGAGCGGCCTACTCTTGAGATGAGACGGGAACGCTAGGAATTCTTTCCCGACCACGCAGGGAAAGGATGCCTCCTCTCGAGCTAGCAGGCGGAAACGGGGCCACTCTGGATATGGGCGGGACCCTCGGGTTCCTCTTGAGTGGAGACGGGTATGTCGGGGAACTTCTTGAGTTGCAGCAAGGAAGTGACGGACCCTTTGGAAGTTCCAGAGGTAAGGTGTGATTAGCCTCGAGATACCTCAGCGGAAATAGGTCTCAGCTCGCCTGGCAGGGGAGAACCTCCTGGATTTTCTCGAGTTGCGGCTGGTGCTCTCGACTTATGACGGGGAACTCAGGGTACCCGGTGTGGTGGCCTCAGGAAAGGCCAGTCCCCATGCGAGTTGCTCAGGGGCCTATCGGGATTCCTCTCCCGTCGATGCTGGGTCCTAAGACATGGTGTGGACTCAGTGCCAGAACCTGAGAATTCCTCTCCAGTGCCGACATGGATCTTGGGGTACTTCTGGATTCTCCCCAGGGCAGTCAGTCCTCGTCTCGAGTGGGGGCATGCACGTGCGCTTTCCTCCCGAGCTGTAGCAGCAGTGTCGCGCTTCCCTTCGCGTGGATCAAGGGATCTGTGTCTTTCCCTCGAGGCTTTCCCACGAGGCTTTCCCACAGGGCTGTCCCACGTGTCACCGTGGTGTGAGTCGATCCTCGGATTGAAAGTCGAGGCAGTGCAGGGAAAACAGGTTTCCCTGGAATGGACTGAGACATCCAGGGGACTTTGGGAATGGGGCTTGAGACTGGAGTTCCTCTCGCCTTTCCTGTGGAGAGCGCCTACACTTGAGATGAGACGGGAACGCTAGGAATACTTTCCCGACCACGCAGGGAAAGGATACCTCCTCTCGAGCTAGCAGGCGGAATCGGGGCCACTCTGGATATGGGCAGGACCCTTGGGATCCTCTTGAGTGGAGACGGGTATGTCTGGGAACTTCTTGAGTTGCAGCAAGGGTGTGAAGGACCCTTTGGAAGTTCCAGAGTTTAAAGTGTGATTACCCCCTTGTTGCCTCAGAGGAAATGGGCCTCATCTCGCCTGGATTGGAGAACCTTCCTGGATTTTCTCGAGTTGCGTCAGGTGCTCTCGACTTACGATGGGGACCTCAGGGACCCGCTCTGGTGGCCTCAGGAAAGGCCAGTCCCCATGCGAATTGCTCTGGGGCCTCTCGGGATTCCTCTCCGTAGATTCCGGGGTCTAAGACCTTGTGTGGAGTCGGTGCCGGAACCTGAGCATTCCTCTCCAGTGCTGACATGGATCTTGGGGTACTTCTGGAGTCTCCCCAGGGGAGTCAGTCCTCATCTCGAGTGGGGCTATGCACTTGCGCTTTCCTCTCGAGCTGTAGCAGCAGTGTCACGCTTCCCTTCGCGTGGATCAAGGGATCTGTGTCTTTCCCTCCGAGGCTTTCCCACGAGGCTTTCCCACAGGGATGTCCCACGTGCCACCGTTGTGTGAGTCGATCCGTGGCTTGAAAGTCGAAGCAGTGCAGGGAAAACAGGTTTCCCTGGAATGGACTGAGACATCTGGGGGACTTTGGGAATATGGCACGACCCTGGAGTTCCTCTCGCCTTTCCTGTGGAGAGCGCCTCCATTTGAGATGCGACGGGAACACCGGAATTCTTTCCCGACCACGCAGGTATAGGATCCCTCCTCTCGAGCTAGGAGGAGGAAACGGGGCTCCCTCTGGATGTGCGGGGAACTCTCGTGCTTCCTCTCGAGTAGAAACGGGTATGTCGGGGAACTTCTTGAGTTGCAGCAAGGGTGTGAAGGGCCCTTTGGAAGTTCCAGAGGTAAGGTGTGATTAGCCTAGAGATACCTCAGCGGAAATGGGCCTCATGTCGCCTGGAGGGGAGAACCTCCTGATTTTCTCGAGTTGCGGCAGGTGCTCTCGACTTACAACGGGGACCTCAGGGACCCATTCTGGTGGCCTCAGGAAAGGCCAGTCCCCATGCGAGTTGCTCGGGGGCCTCTCGGATTCCTCTCCCGTCGATGCCGGGGCCTAAGACCTTGTGTGGAGTCAGTGCCGAACCTGAGGATTCCTCTCCAGTGCCGACATGGATCTTCGGGACTTCTGTTGTCTCCCCAGAGGCGTAAGTCCTCGTCTCGAGAGGGGGCATGCACGTGCGCTTTCTCCCGAGCTGTAGCAGCAGTGTCACGCTTCCCTTTTTCGTGATCAAGGGATCTGTGTCTTCCCTCGAGGCTTTCCCAGGCTTTCCCACGAGGTTTGCCCACAGGGATGTCCCACGTGCCACCGTT
>NW_017217020.1:0-12819 GCF_001704415.2 Capra hircus | reverse complement strand
GCCCTCATCCAGAGGAGTCCCGTTTCGGCCTCCTAGCTAGAGAGGAGGGATCCTTCCCCTGCGTGGTCGGGAAAGAATTCCCGGCATTTCCGTCGGCATCTCAAGAGGAGGCGCTCTCCACAGGAAAGCGAGAGGAACTCCAGGGTCGTGCCACCATTCCCAGATCCCCCAGATATCTCAGTCCATTCCAGGAAACCTGTTTTCCTGCACTGCCTCGACTTTCAAGCCGAAGATCGACTCACACCACGGTGGCACGTGGGACAGCCCTGTGGGAAAGCCTCCTGGGCAAGCCTGGAGGGAAACCACAGATCCCTTGATCCACGCGAAGGGAAGCGTGACACTGCTGGTACTCCTCGGGAGGAAAGCGCACGTGCATGCTGCAACTCGTGACGAGGACTGGCACCCTGGGGAGACTCCAGAAGTACCTCAAGATTTATGTCAGCACTGGAGAGGAATCGTCAGGTTCCAGCACCGACTCCACACAAGGTCTTAGGCCCCGGCATCGACGGGAGAGGAATCTCGAGAGGCCCCCGAGCAACTCTAATGGGGACTGGCCTTTCCTGAGGCCACCAGAGCGGCTCCCTGAGGTCCCTGCGTAAGTTCAGAGCACCTGCCGCAACTCGAGAAAATCCAGGAGGTTCTCCCTCCAGGCGAGATGAGGCCCATTTCCGCTGAGCGTCTCGAGGCTAATCACATCTAACATCTGGAACTTCCAAAGGGTCCTTCAAACCTTTGCTGCAACAGAAGAAGTTCCCCGACATACACGTCTCCACTCAAGAGGAAGCACGAAGTCCACCCACATCGACAGTAGCCCGTTTCCACCTCCTAGCTCGAGAGGAGGGATCCTTTCCCTGCGTGGTCGGAAGAATTCCCGGCGTTTCCGTCGCATCTCAAGAGGAGACGCTCTCCACAGGAATGGCGAGACGAACTCCAGGGTCGTGCCACCATTCCAGAGTCCCCCAGATGACTCCGTCCATTCCAGGGAAACCTCTTTTCCCTGCACTGCCTCGACTTTCAAGCCGAGGATCGACTCACACCACTGTGGCACGTGGGACAGCCTGTGGGAAAGCCTCGTGGGAAAGCCTCGTGGGAAAGCCTCAAAGCCGAGGGAAAGCCACAGATGCGTTGATCCATGGGAAGGAAAGCGCGACACTGCTGCTAAAGCTCGGGAGGAAAAGGCACGTCCATGCCCGACTCGAGTCGAGGACTGACTCCCCTGGGGAGACTCCAGAAATACCCCAAGATCCATGTCAGCACTGGAGAGGAATCCTCAGGTTCTGGCACTGACTCTACACAAGGTCTTAGGCCCGGCATCGACGGGAGAGGAATCCGCGAGAGCCACCGAGAAACTCGCATTGGGACTCTCCTTTCCTGAGGCCACCAGAGCGGGTCCCTAGGCCCCGTCATAAGTCGAGAGCACCTGCCGTAACTCGAGAAAATCAAGGAGGTTCTCCCCTCCAGGCGAGATGAGGCCCATTTCCGCAGAGGCGTCTCGGAGGCTAATTCACACCTAAACTTTGGAACTTCCAACGGGTCCTTCACACCCTTGCTGAAACTCAAGAAGTTCCCCGACATAACCCGTCTCCACTCGAGACGAAGCACGAGAGTCCCGCCTAACATCCAGAGGAGGCCCCGTTTCCGCCTCCTAGCTCGAGAGGAGGGATCCTTTCCCTGCTTGCTCCGGAAATAATTCCCGGCGTTCCCGTGGCATCTCAAGAGCAGGCGCTCTCCACCGGAAAGGCGAGAGGAACTCCAGGGTCGTGCCACCGTTCCCAGAGTCCCCCAGATGTCTTAGTCCATTACAGGGAAACCTGTTTTCCCTGCACTGCGTCCACTTTCAAGACAGGATCGACTCACACCACGGTGGCACGTGGGACAGCCCTGTGGGAAAGCCTCGTGGGAAAGCCTCGTGGGAAAACCTCGAGGGAAAGCCACAGATCCCTCGATCCACCGGGAATGGAATCGCGACACTGCTGCTACAGTTCGAGAGGAGAGCGCAAGTGCATGTTCCCACTCGAGACGAGGACTGACTCCCCTGGGGAGACTCCAGAAGTACCCCAAGATCCACGTAAGCACTGGAGAGGAATCCTCAGGTTCCGGCACCCACTCCACACAATATCTTAGGCCCCGGCATCGACGGGAGAGGAATCCTGAGAGGTCCCCGAGCAACTCGCATGGGGACTGGCCTTTCCTGAGGCCACCAGAAGCGGGTCCCTGAGGTCCCCATCGTAAGTCGAGAGCACCTGCCGCAACTCGAGAAAATCCAGAAGGTTCTCCCCTCCAGGCGAGATGAGGCCCATTTCCGCTGAGGCGTCTCGAGGCTAATCACACCTAACCTCTGGAACTTTCAAAGGGTCCTTCACACCCTTGTTGCAACTCAAGAAGTTCCCCGACATACCCGTCTCCACTCGAGAGGAAGCACGAAGTCCCACCCACATCGACAGTAGCCCCGTTTCCGCCTCCTAGCTCGAGAGGAGGGATCCTTTCCCTGCGTGGTCGGGAAAGAATTCCCAGCGGTTTCCCTCGCATCTCAAGAGGAGGCGCTCTCAACAGGAAAGGCGAGAGGAACTCCAGGGTCCTGCCACCATTCCCAGATTCCCCCAGATGTCTCCGTCCATTCCAGGGAAACCTGTTTTCCCTGCACTGCCTCCACTTTCAAGCCGAGGATCGACTCACACCACGGTGGCACGTGGGACAGCCTGTGGGAAAGCCTCGTGGGAAAGCCTCGTGGGACAGCCCTGTGGGATAGCGTCGTGGCAAAGCCTCATGGGAAAGCCTTGAGGGAAAGTCCCTTATCCCTTGATCCACCCGAAGGGAAGCCTGACATGCTGCTACAGCTCGAGAGGAAAGCGCACGTGCATGCCCCCAATCGAGACGAGGACTGACTCCCCTGGGGAGGCTCCATAAGTACCCAAGATCCATGTCAGCACAGGAGAGGAATCCTCAGGTTCCGGCACCGGCTCCAGACAAGATTTTTGGCCCAGGCATCTACGGGAGAGGAATCCCGAGAGGCCCCCGAGCAACTCGCATGGGGACTGACCTTTCCTGACGCCACCACAGCGGGTCCCTGAGGTGCCCGTCGTAAGTCGAGAGCACCTGCTGAAACTCGAGAAAATCCAGGAGGTTCTCCCCTCCAGGCTAGATAAGGCCCATTTCTGCTGAGGCGTCTCGAGGCTAATCAAACCTTACCTCTGGAACTTACAAAGGGTCCTTCACACCCTTGCTGCAACTCAGGAAGTTCCCCGACATACCCGACTCCACTCGAGAGGAAGCACGAGAGTCCCGCCCACATCCAGAAGAGCCCCGTTTCCGCCTCCTAGCTCGAGTGGAGGGATCCTTTCCCACCGTGCTCTGAAAAGAATTCCAGGCATTCTCGTCGCATCTCAAGAGCAGGCGCTCTCCACAGGAAAGGAGAAAGGAACTCCAGTGTCGTGCCACCATCCCAGAGTCCCCCAGATGTCTCCTCCATTCCAGGGAAACCTGTTTTCCCTGCACTGCCTCGACTTTCAAGCCGAGGGTCGACTCACACCACGGTGGCACGTGGGACAGCCCTGTGGGAAAGCCTCGTGGGAAAGCCTCGAGGGAAAGCCACAGATCCCTTGATCCACGCGAATGGAAGCGAGACACTGCTGCTACAGCTCGGGAGGAAAGCGCACGTGCATGCCCCCACTCGAGACGAGGACTGACTCCCCTGGGGAGACTCCAGAAGTACCCCAAGATCCATGTCAGCACTGGAGAGGAATCCTCAGGTTCCGGCACTGATTACACACAAGGTCTTAGGCCCCAGCATCGACGGGAGAGGAATCCCGAGAGGCCCCCGAGCACTCGCATGGGGACTGGCCTTTCCTGAGGCCACCAGAGCGGGTCCCTGAGGTCCCCGTCCGTACGTCGATGAGCACCTGCCGCAACTCGAGAAAATCCAGGAGGTTTCCCCTGCCAGGCGAGATGAGGCCCTTTCCCGCCTGAGGTCGACTCGAGCTAATCACACATAACCTCCTGGAACTTCCAAAGGGTCCTTCACACCCTTGCTGCAACTCAAGGAAGATTCCCCGACATACCCGTCTCCACTCGAGAGGAAGCACGAGAGTCCCACCCACATCCGACAGTAGCCCCGTTTCCGCCTCCTAGCCTCGAGAGGAGGGATCCTTTCCCTGCGTGGTCTGGGAAAGAATTCCCGGCGTTTCCCGTCGCATCTCAAGAGGAGGTGCTCTCCACAGGAAAGGCGAGACGAACTCCAGGGTCGTGCCACCCATTCCCAGAGTCCCCTAGATGTGTTCGTCCATTCCAGGGAAACCTGTTTTCCCTGCACTGCCTCGACTTTCAAGCTGAGGATCCACTCACACCACAGTGGCACGTGGGACACCCTGTGGGAAAGCCTCGTGGGAAAGCCTCTTGGGACACCCTGTGGGATAGCCTCTTGGGAAAGCCTCCTTGGAAAGCCTAGAGAGAAGCCCCTGATCCCTTGGTCCACGCGAAGGGATCGTGACACTGCTGCTACAGCTCGGAAGGAAAGCGCACATGCATGCCCCACTCGAAACGAGGACTGGACTCCCGTGGGGAGACACCAGAAGTACCCCAGATCCATGTCAGCACTGGGAGAGGATTCCTCAGGTTCCGGCACCGACTCCACACAAGATCTTAGGCCCCGGCATCGACAGGAGAGGAATCCCGAGAGGCCCCCGAGCAACTCGCATGGGGACTGGCCTTTCCAGAGGCCACCAGAGCAGGTCCCTGAAGTCCCCGTCGTAAGTCGGGAGCACCTGCCTCAACTCGAGAAAATCCAGGGGTTATCTCCCTCCAGTCGAGATGAGGGCCATTTCCGCAGAGGCGTCTCGAGGCTAATCACACCTAAACTCTGGAACTTCCAACGGGTCCTTCACACCCTGCTGCAACTCAAGAAGTTCCCCGACATACCCGTCTCCACTCGAGACGAAGCACGAGAGTCCCGTCTACATCCAGAGGAGCTCCGTTTCCGCCTTCTAGCTCGAGAGGAATGGATCCTTCCCTGCGTGGTCGGGAAAGAATTCCCGGCGTTCCCGTCGAATCTCCAAGAGGCAGGCGCTCTCCACAGGAAATGCGAGATGAACTCCAGGGATCGTGCCACATTCCCAGTGTCCCCCAGATGTCTCCAGTCCATTCCAGGGAAACCTGTTTTCCCTGCACTGCCTTGACTTTCAAGCCGAGGATCGACTCACACCACGGTGGCACGTGGGACAGCCCTGTGGGAAACCTCGTTGGAAAGCCTCGTGGGAAAGACTCGTGGGAAAGCCTCGAGGGAAAGTCACAGATCCCTTGATCCACGCGAATGGGAAGCGGCGACACTGCTGCTACAGCTCGGGAGAAATCGCACGTGCATGCCACCACCTCGAGATGAGAACTGACTCCACATGGGAGACTCCAGAGTACCCCAAGATGCATGTCAGCACTGGAGATGAATCCTCAGTTTCCGGCACTGACTCCACACAAGATCTTAGGCCCCGGCATCGACCGTGAGAGGAATCCCGAGAGGCCCCGAGCAACTCGCATGGGGACTGGGCCTTTCCTGAAGCCACCAGAGCGGGTCCCTGTGGTCCCGGTTTAAGTCCACACTACCTGCCGCAACTCGAGAAAATCCAGGAGTTTTCTCCCCATCAGGCCGATATGAGGCCCATTTCCGCTGAGGCGTCTCGAGGCTAATCACCCCTAAACTCTGGAATTTCCAAAGGGTCCTTCACACCCTTGCTGCAACTCAGAGATTTCCTCGACATACCCGTTTCCAATCGAGAAGGAGCACGAGAGTCCCACTTACATACAGAGGACCCCGTTTCCGCTTCATAGTTCCAGAGGAGGGATTCTTTCCCTGCGTGGTCGGAGAAAGAATTCCCGGCATTCCCGTCGCAGGGCCTGCTTCTGGACCTCCGGTGCTCTGAGCAAATCTCGAGGTCTTCCGTTGTTGGTCCAAGGTCAAGGTCAAGTTCAAGTCAGTTCAAGGTCAAGTAGTTCAAGTGTCAAGGTCAAGGTCAAGCTCAGATCAAGTTGAAGTTCAAGTTCAAGTTCAAGGTCAACTTCAAGTTCAAAGGTCAAGGTCAAGTTCAGGGTCAAGTTCAAGGTCAAGGTCAAGTTCAAGTTCAAAGTGAAGTTCAAGGTCCAAGGTCAAGTTCAAGTTCAAGGTCAAGGACAAGTTCAAGTTGAAGTTCAAGGACAAGTTCAAGTTGAAGTTCAAGTTGAAGTTCAAGTTCAAGGTCAAGGTCAAGGTCAAGGTCAAGTTCAAGTTCCAAGTTTGAAGTTCAAGTTCAAGTTCAAGGTCAAGTTCAAGTTCCAAGTTCAATGTCAATGTCAAGATCAAGTTCAAGGTCAAGTTCAAGTTCAAAGTCAAGTCCACGGTCAAGTTCAAGTTCAAGTTCAACGTAAAGTTCAAGTTCAAAGTCATTCAAGTTCAAGGTCAAGCCAAGTTCAAGTTCAAGGTCAAGGTCAAGGTCAAGTTCAAGTTCAAAGTTCAAGGGCAGGGCAAGGGCAAGCCCAAGACCAAGGCAAGGGCAACGGCAACGCCAAGGGCAAGGCCAAGGCCCAGGCCAAGGCAAAGGCCAAGGCCACCAAAGCGACGCCCAAACCCCGTAACGCCTGACAAAAGGCAGAAGCCACTAGGCCCCTGTGCAGAGGAAGCCCACTGATGGCAGCCAAGGCCACAGAGCTCCCCGACTCCCATTCCCCACATGAAGATGTGAGGATAAAGGGCCTCATCCCAGCAAAGCACCCGCTCCCACCATCACCCAACCCCGGCCCCCGCCCCCCGCAGCACGCCCCCTGAAACAACACTGTCTTCCCAGAAAAGAGAACGGAGAAGCCATGTGTGTGCCAAAGGAGCAAGATGAACGAACGATGCCACGCCCTCCGAATTTGGGCACACCTGACGCCTCGAAACCCCGGGCCTGGCCGATGGGTCCCAGCCGTTCTCGGTGGGAGGGGGTCAACACATTGGCCGAGAGCCCTTGCCCAGGCCACCCGCAAATCCCCTGAGATGTGATCCGATCACAGGGACCGAGGGCAAACGTACCGCTTGAGGTGCTGGAGGAGCCGGACGAAGCCATGGTGGGAGAGGCACACGGGCACGCTGCAGACTGCTGGCCGAGTGGGCGGGGACCCAGCAGCTCAGGACTCTGGAGAACGGGAGGCGTCTCCGCCACCATTGACGTCAATAGGGTTTGGGTGGGTAGATGGAGGGGGCCGCCCCTGGCCTCTTTCCAAGCAGAGACCCTGGACGGAGTCCCGTGGAGCGAGTGGGCTTTTCCCGGGCACGGCTGTGCCCTGGACCGCCAAGATCCCGTTGGGGTGGGCGGGCAGTTCGGGGGCTTTGGTTTGTGGCCCTCCCTCGCAGCGGGGTGTGGGTTCAACCCCGAGTGGATCAATCAGGGGCCCTCAGCAGTGCCAAGGGAACTCACCGCCCAGGAAACGCCCTAGGTCCCTTTTGAATTGGCCACCAACGCCCCCTTTCCCAGCCTGCCTTGCTCTGGGATTTCCCGCCTTTTCACATTCCACAGGTCCCTGGTCCTCGACTGTCCCCGCTGGCTCCTCCGAGGCATTCCGGGACACCAGACGCTCTCTCCAGCGCCTCCACCTAGATCCCTCGCTGTCCTCGCCTCCGTTTCCCCCATGCCCCCTCCCAACTCCTCCGTGGGCTCTTGGCATCCTTTCCCTACAGCAGTCCCAGAGTGCCACCCCGAGGGCTTTGAGTTGCCTGGAGCCCAAGGCTCCGGCCAGAGACCTGAGGGCCAGCGTCTGGACTGGCAGCTAATGCCATTTGGGGCTTTTCTCACGTGGAGCCTGAGGCCCGCACCTCCGCGGCAACCCCCAGCGCGAGTGCCCTGGAGATACCCGCCCAAGGGGACAGTGTATCCCCTACTGTGGGGAAGGAGGTTCCTGTTTTCCCTGCACTGGTTCGACTTTCACGCCGAGGATCGACTCACACCATGGTGGCAAGTGGAATAGCCCTGTGGGAAAGCCTCATGGGAAAGACTCCAGGGAAAGCCACAGATTCCTTGATCCACGAGAAGGGAAGCGTGACACTGCTGCTACCGCTCGGGAGGAAAGCGCACGTGCATGACCCCACGCGAGCCGAGGACTGACGCAAGCTTGGGAGACTCCACAAGTACGCCAAGATCCATGTCAGCACTGGAGAGGAATCCTCAGGTTCCGGTCCTACTCCACACAAGGTCTTAGGCCCTGGCATCAACGGGAGAGGAATACTGAGAGGCCCCCTAGCACCTCGCATGGGACTGGCCTTTCCTGAGGTCACCAGAGCGGGTCCCTGAGGTCTCCGTCGTAACTCGAGAGCACCTGCCGCAACTCGAGAAAATCCAGGAGGTTCTCCCCTCAGGCGAGATGAGGCCCATTTCCGCTGAGGCGTCTCGAGGCTAATCACACCTAACCTCTGGAACTTCCAAAGGGTCCTTCACACCCTTGCTGCAAGTCAAGAAGTTCTCCGACATACCCATATCCACTCGAGAGGAAGGACGAGGGTCCCCGCCCATATCCAGCGGAGCCCCGTTTCCGCCTCGTAGCTCGAGAAGAGGATCCTTTCCCTTCGTCGTCGGAAAAGAATTCCCGGCCTTCCTGTCGCATCTCAAGAGGAGGCGCTCTCAACAGGAAAGACGAGAGGAACTCCAGGGCCTTGCCAGCATTCCAAGAGTCCCCCAGATGTCTAAGTCCATTCCAGAAGAAACTGTTTTCCCTGCACTGCCTCGACGTTCACGCCGAGGATCGACTCACACCACCGTGGCACGTGGGACAGCCCTGTTGGAAAGCCTCGTGGGAAAGCCTCAATGGAAAGCGACAGATCCCTTGATCCACACGTCGGCAAGCGTGACACTGCTGCTGCAGGTCGTGAGGAAATGGCAGGTGCATGCCCCCCACACGAGATGAGGACTGACTCCCCTGGTGAGACTCCAGAAGTACGGAAAGATTCATGTCAGCACTGGAGAGGCATCCTCTGGGTCTGGCCCCGACTCCACACAAGGTCTTAGGCACCGGCATCGATGGGAGAGGAATCCCTAGAGGCCCCTGGTAACTCACATGGGGACTGGACTTTCCTGAGGCCACCAGAGCGGGTCCCTGAGGACCCGTCTAACTCAAGAGCACCTGCCGCAACTGGGTAAAATCCAGGAGGTTCTCCCCTCCAGGCGGGATGAGGCCAGTTTCCTCTGAGGTGTCTGGAGGCTCATCACCTAATCTCTGGAAATTGGAAGAAGTTCCCCGACATACCCGTCTCCACACGAGAGGAAGCAAGAGGGTTCCGCCCACATTCAGAGGAACCCCCGTTTCCGAGATGAGGATCCTATCCTGCTTAGTCAGGAAAGATTTTTTGGCGTTCCCATGGCATCTCAAGAGCAAAGGTTCTCAATAGGAAAGAAGAGGGTCGTGCCACCATTTCAAGAGTCCCCCCAGATGTCTCAGTCCATTTCAGAGGAAACCGTTTTCCCAGCACTGCCTCGACTTTCACGCGAGGATCCACTCACACCATGGTGGCATGTGGGACAGCCCTGTGAGAAAGCCTCGAGGGAAAGCCACAGATCCCTTGATCCGACGGTGACACATCTGCTACACTGTCCCTGAGGTCACGGTCGTATGTCGAGAGTACCTGCCAAACTCGAGAAAATCCAGGAGGTTCTCTGCTCCAGTCGAGATGAGGCCATTTTCTCTGCGGCGTCTCGAGAATAATCACACCTAAACTCTGGAACTTGTCCTAAACACCCTTGCTAAAACTCAAGAAGTTCCCCGACATACCCGTCTCCACTCCAGAGGAAGCACGAGGGTCCGGCCACCGCCAGAGGAGCTCCGTTTCCGCCGCCAAGCTCGAGATGAGGGATCCTTCCCTGCTTCCTCGGGAAAGAATTCCCGACGTTTCGACGCATCTCAAGAGGAGGCGCGCTGCACAGGAAAGGCGAGAGGAACTCATGGGTCGTGCCACCATTCCAAGAGTCCCCAGATGTCTCAGTCCATTCCAGAGGATCCTGTTTTCCCTGCACTGCTTCGACTTTCCACACCGAGGATCGACTCACACCACGGTGGCACGTGTGACAAACCTGTGGGAAAGCCTCGTGGGAAAGCATCGAGGGAAAGCCACAGATCCCTTAATCCACGCGACGGGAAGCGTGACACTGCTGCTACAGCACGGGAGGAAAGCGCACGTGCATGCCCTACTCGAGACGAGAACTGACTCCCCTGGGGAGACTCCAGAAATACCCCAAGATGCATGTCAGCCCTGGAGAGGAATCCTCAGGTTCCGGCCCCGACTCCACACAAGGTCTTAGGCCCTGGCATCGACGGGAGAGGAATAGCGACAGGACCTCTAGCAACTCGCTTGGGGACTGGCCTTTCTTGAGGTCACCAGAGCGGGTCCATGAGGTCCCGTCGTAAGTCGAGAGCACCTGCCGCAGTTCGTAAAATCCAGGAGGTTCTCCCCTGCAGGTGAGATGAGGACCGTTTCCACTGAGGTGTCTCGAGGCTAATCACACGTGAACTCTGGAACTTCTAAAGAGTCTTGCACAGTCATGCTGCAACTCAAGAAGTTCCCGACACCCGTTTCCACTCAAGAGGAAGCACGAGGGTCCCGGCCACATCCAGAGGAGCTCCGTTTCGGCTCGTAGCTCGAGATGAGGGATCCTTTCCCTACTTGGTCGGGAAAGAATTCCCGGTATTCCCATCGCATCTCAAGAGGAGGCGCTCTCCAAAGGAAAGGGGATAGGAACTGCAGGGTCGTGCCACCATTCCAAGACTCCCCAGATGTCTCAGTCTATTCCACAGGAACCTGTTTTCCCTACACTGCCTCGGCTTTCACGCCGAGGATCGACTCACACCACCGTGACACGTGGGACAGCCCTGTGGGAGAGCCTCGTGGGAAAGACTCGAGGGAAAGTCACAGATCCCTTGGTCCATGCAAGCAGAAGCATGACACTGCTACTACAGCATGGGAGGAAAGGGCACGCTCATGCCCCCACTCGAGACGAGGCCTGAATCCCCTGGGGAGACTCCAGAGGTACCCCAAGACCCATGTCAGCACTGGAAAGGAATCCTCAGGTTCCGGCACCGACTGCACACAAGGTCTTAGGCCCCGACATCGACGGAGAGAGGAATCCCGAGAGGCCCCGAGCAACTCGCATGGAGACTGGCCTTTCCTCAGGCCACCAAAGCGGGTCCTTGAGGTCCAGGTCGTAAGTCGAGAGCACCTGCCGCAACTCGAGAAAATCCAGGAGGTTCTCCCCTCCAGGTGAGATGAGGCCCATTTCCGCTGAGGTGTCTCGAGGCTAATCACACCTAACCTCTCGAACTTCCAAAGAGTCCTTCACACCCTTGCTTCAACTCAAGAAGTTCCCCAACATACCCGTCTCCACTTGAGAGGAAGCACAAGAATCCCGCCCACATCCAGTGGAGCCCCTTTTCTGCCTCCTAGCTCGAGAGGAGGGATCCTTTCCCTGCGTGTTAGGTCAAGAATTCCCGGCGTTCCCATGGCATCTCAAGAGGAGGCGCTCTCCACACTAAAGACGAGAGGAACTCCAGGGTCGTGCCACCATTCCCAGAGTCCCCATGTGTCTCAGTCCATTCCAGGGAAAACTGTTTTCCCTGCCCTGCCTCGACTTTCAAGCCGAGGATCGAATCACACCACTGTAGCACGTGGGACAGCCCTGTGGGAAAGCCTCGAGGGAAAGCCTCTAGGGAAAGCCAGAGATCCCTTGATCCACGCGAAGGGAAGCGTGACACTGCTGCTACAGCTCGGAGGAAAGCGCACGTGCATGTCCCCACTAGAGACGAGGACTTACTCCCTGGGGAGACTCCAGAAGTACCCAAGAACCATGTCAGCACTGGAGAGGAATCCTCAGGTTATGGCACCGACTCCACACAAGGTCTTAGGCCCGGCATCGATGGGAGAGGAATTCCGAAAGGCCCCTGAGCAACTCGCATGGGTACTGGCCTTTCCTGAGGCCACCAGAGCGGGTCCCTGAGGTCCCCGTCCTAAGTCGACAGCACCTGCCGCAACTTCGAGAAAATCCAGGAGGTTCTCCCCTCCAGGCGAGATGAGGCCCTTTTCCGCTGAGACGTCTCGAGTCTAATCACACCTAAACTCTGGAACTTCGAAAGGGTCCTTCACACCCTTGCTGCAACTCAAGAAGTTCCCCTACATACCCGTCTCCACTCGAGAGGAAGCACGAGAGCCCAGCCCACATTCAGATGAGCCGTGTTTCCGCCTCGTATCTCGAGAGGAGGGATCCTTTCCCTGGGTGTCCGGAAAGAATTCCCGGCGTTACCGTCGCATCTCAAGAGGAGGCGCTTCTAAACAGTAAAAAGGTGAGAGGAACTCCAGGTCGTGCCACCATTCCAGAGTCCCCCGGATGTCTCAGTCAATTCCAGGGAAACCTGTTTTCCCTGCACTGCCTCGACTTTCAATCCGAGGATAGAGTCACACCACAGTGGCACCGGGACAGCCCTGTGGGAAAGCCTCGAGGGAAAGCCTCGGGGAACACCTCGAGGTAAATCCCTTGATCCCTTGATCCACGCGAAGGGAAGCGTGACACTGCTGATTAAGCTTGGGAGGTAAGCACACGTTGCATGCCCCCACTCGAGACGAGGACTGACTCCCAGGGGAGACTCCAGAAGTACCCCAAGATCCATGTCAGCACTGGAGAGAAATCCTCAGGTTCCAGCACCGACTCCACACAAGGTCTTAGGCCCTGGCATCGACGGCAGAGCAATCCCGAGAGGCACCCGAGCAACTCGCAGGGACTGGCTTTCCCTCCTGAGGCACCAGAGCGGTCCCTGAGCCATCGTAAGTGGGCACCTGCCACAACT
>NW_017217019.1:0-23044 GCF_001704415.2 Capra hircus | reverse complement strand
CCCGCCGGGGCCCCCACCCGGCCCGGCCGCTCATGCTGGCCTCCGGCCCGGCCCCTCCCCCTGCGCGTTGGCTCTGGGGCCTCTCGGGCTTCCTCTCCGGATCGCTGCCGGGGCCCTCCGCCCTTGTGTGGCGTCGTGCCGGCCCGCCGGCTCCTCTCTCCCCCGTGCTGCCCCTGGCTCTTGGGGTCCTTCTGGCGTCTCCCCCGGGCGTCCGTCCTCGTCTCGCGTGGGGGCCTGCCCGTGCGCTTTCCTCCGCGCTGTCGCCGCCGTGTCCCTTCCCCTTCGCGTGGCTCCCGGGCTCTGTGGCTTTCCCTCGCGGCTTTCCCCCTTTCCCCCGCGGCTTTCCCCCGGGCTGTCCCCGTGCCCCCGTGGTGTGCGTCGCTCCTCGGCTTGCCCGTCGCGGCCGTGCCGGGCCCCGGTTTCCCTGGCCTGGCCTGCGCCCTCTGGGGGCCTCTGGCCTGGTGGCCCGCCCCTGGCGTTCCTCTCGCCTTTCCTGTGGCGCGCGCCTCCTCTTGCGCTGCGCCGGGCCCGCGGGCCTTCTTTCCGCCCCGCCGGGCCCGGCTCCCTCCTCTCGCGCTCGGCGGCGCCCCCGGGCTCCTCTGGCTGTGGGCGGGCCTCTCGTGCTTCCTCTCGCGTGGCGCCGGGTCTGTCGGGGCCCTTCTTGCGTTGCCGCCCGGGTGTGCCGGCCCCTTTGGCCGTTCCCGCGGTTCGGTGTGCTTCGCCTCGCGCCGCCTCCGCGGCCCTGGCCTCCTCTCGCCTGGCGGGGCGCCCTCCTGGCTTTTCTCGCGTTGCGGCCGGTGCTCTCGCCTTCCGCCGGGGCCCTCCGGGCCCCGCTCTGGTTGGCCTCCGGCCCGGCCCGTCCCCCTGCGCGTTGCTCGGGGCCTCTCGGGCTTCCTCTCCCGTCGCTGCCTGGGGCCTCCGCCCTTGTGTGGCGTCGGTGCCTGGCCCCTGCGGCTTCCTCTCCCGTGCTGCCCTGGCTCTTGGGGTCCTTCTGGCGTCTCCCCCGGGCGTCCGTCCTCGTCTCGCGTGGGGCCTGCCCGTGCGCTTTCCTCCCGCGCTGTCGCCGCCGTGTCCCGCTTCCCTTCGCGTGGCTCCGGGCTCTGTGGCTTTCCCTCGCGGCTTTCCCCCGGCTTTCCCCCGCGGCTTTCCCCCCGGGCTGTCCCCCGTGCCCCCGTGGTGTGCGTCGCTCCTCGGCTTGCCCGTCGCGGCCGTGGCCGGGCCCCGGTTTCCCTGGCCTGGCCTGCGCCCTCTGGGGGCCTCTGGGCCTGGTGGCCCGCCCCTGGCGTTCCTCTCGCCTTTCCTGTGGCGCGCGCCTCCTCTTGCGCTGCGCCGGGCCCGCCGGGCCTTCTTTCCCGCCCCGCCGGGCCCGGCTCCCTCCTCTCGCGCTCGGCGGCGCCCCGGGGCTCCTCTGGCTGTGGGCGGGCCTCTCGTGCTTCCTCTCGCGTGGCGCCGGGTCTGTCGGGCCCTTCTTGCGTTGCCGCCCGGGTGTGCCGGCCCCTTTGGCCGTTCCCGCGGTTCGGTGTGCTTCGCCTCGCGCCCCTCCGCGGCCCTGGGCCTCCTCTCGCCTGGCGGGGCGCCCCTCCTGGCTTTTCTCGCGTTGCGGCCGGTGCTCTCGCCTTCCGCCGGGGCCCTCCGGGCCCCGCTCTGGTGGCCTCCGGCCCGGCCCGTCCCCCTGCGCGTTGCTCGGGGCCTCTCGGGCTTCCTCTCCCGTCGCTGCCGGGGCCTCCGCCCTTGTGTGGCGTCGGTGCCGGCCCCTGCGGCTTCCTCTCCCGTGCTGCCCTGGCTCTTGGGGTCCTTCTGGCGTCTCCCCCGGGGCGTCCGTCCTCGTCTCGCGTGGGGGCCTGCCCCGTGCGCTTTCCTCCCGCGCTGTCGCCGCCGTGTCCCGCTTCCCTTCCGCGTGGCTCCGGGCTCTGTGGCTTTCCCTCGCGGCTTTCCCCCGCGCTTTCCCCCGCGGCTTTCCCCCCGGGCTGTCCCCCGTGCCCCCGTGGTGTGCGTCGCTCCTCGGCTTGCCCGTCGCGGCCGTGCCGGGCCCCCGGTTTCCCTGGCCTGGCCTGCGCCCTCTGGGGGCCTCTGGGCCTGGTGGCCCGCCCCTGGCGTTCCTCTCGCCTTTCCTGTGGCGCGCGCCTCCTCTTGCGCTGCGCCGGGCCCCGCCGGGCCTTCTTTCCCGCCCCCGCCGGGCCCGGCTCCCTCCTCTCGCGCTCGGCGGCGCCCCGGGGCTCCTCTGGCTGTGGGCGGGCCCTCTCGTGCTTCCTCTCGCGTGGCGCCGGGTCTGTCGGGGCCCTTCTTGCGTTGCCGCCCGGGTGTGCCGGCCCCTTTGGCCGTTCCCGCGGTTCGGTGTGCTTCGCCTCGCGCCGCCTCCGCGGCCCTGGGCCTCCTCTCGCCTGGCGGGGCGCCCCTCCTGGCTTTTCTCGCGTTGCGGCCGGTGCTCTCGGCCTTCCGCCGGGGCCCTCCGGGCCCCGCTCTGGTGGCCTCCGGCCCGGCCCGTCCCCTGCGCGTTGCTCGGGGGCCTCTCGGGCTTCCTCTCCCGTCGCTGCTCGGGGCCTCCGCCCTTGTGTGGCGTCGGGTGCCGGCCCCTGCGGCTTCCTCTCCCGTGCTGCCCTGGCTCTTGGGGTCCTTCTGGCGTCTCCCCCGGGGCGTCCGTCCTCGTCTCGCGTGGGGGCCTGCCCGTGCGCTTTCCTCCCGCGCTGTCGCCGCCGTGTCCCGCTTCCCTTCGCGTGGCTCCGGGCTCTGTGGCTTTCCCTCCGGCTTCCCTGGGCTTTCCCCCGCGGCTTTCCCCCCGGGCTGTCCCCCCGTGCCCCCGTGGTGTGCGTCGCTCCTCGGCTTGCCCGTCGCGGCCGTGCCGGGCCCCCGGTTTCCCTGGCACTGGCCTGCGCCCTCTGGGGGCCTCTGGGCCTGGTGGCCCGCCCCTGGCGTTCCTCTCGCTTTCCTGTGGCGCGCGCCTCCTCTTGCGCTGCGCCGGGCCCGCCGGGCCTTCTTTCCCGCCCCCGCCGGGCCGGCTCCCTCCTCTCGCGCTCGGCGGCGGCCCCGGGGCTCCTCTGGCTGTGGGCGGCCCTCTCGTGCTTCCCTCTCGCGTGGCGCCGGGTCTGTCGGGGCCTTCTTGCGTTGCCGCCCGGGTGTGCCGGCCCCTTTGGCCGTTCCCGCGGTTCGGTGTGCTTCGCCTCGCGCCCGCCTCCGCGGCCCTGGGCCTCCTCTCGGCCTGGCGGGCGCCCCTCCTGGCTTTTCTCGCGTTGCGGCCAGGTGGCTCTCGCGCTTCCGCCGGGGCCCTCCGGGCCCCGCTCTGGTGGCCTCCGGCCGGCCCGTCCCCTGCGCGTTGCTCGGGGGCCTCTCGGGCTTCCTCTCCCGTCGCTGCCGGGGGCCTCCGCCTTGTGTGGCGTCGGTGCCGGCCCTGCGGCTTCCTCTCCCGTGCTGCCCTGGCTCTTGGGGTCCTTCTGGCGTCTCCCCCGGGCGTCCGTCCTCGTCTCGCGTGGGGGCCTGCCCGTGCGCTTTCCTCCCGCGCTGTCGCCGCCGTGTCCCGCTTCCCTTCGCGTGCTCCCGGGCTCTGTGGCTTTTCGCCTCGCGGCTTTCCACCGCGGCTTTCCCCCGGGCTGTCCCCCGTGCCCCGTGGTGTGCGTCGCTCCTCGGCTTGCCCGTCGCGGCCGTGCCGGGCCCCCGGTTTCCCTGGCCTGGCCTGCGCCCTCTGGGGGCCTCTGGGCCTGGTGGCCCGCCCCTGGCGTTCCTCTCGCCTTTCCTGTGGCGCGCGCCTCCTCTTGCGCTGCGCCGGGCCGCCGGGCCTTCTTTCCCGCTCCCGCCGGGCCGCTCCCTCCTCTCGCGCTCGCGGCGGCCCCGGGCTCCTCTGGCTGTGGGCGGGCCTCTCGTGCTTCCTCTCGCGTGGCGCCGGGTCTGTCGGGGCCCTTCTTGCGTTGCGCCGGGTGTGCACGGCCCCTTTGGCAGTTCCCGCGTTCGGTGTGCATTCGCCTCGCGCGCCTCCGCGGCACTGGGCCTCCTCTCGCCTGGAGGGGCGACCCTCCTGGCTTTTCTCGCGTTGCGGCAGGTGCTCTCGCCTTCACGCCGGGGCCCTCAGGGACCCGCTCTGGGTGGCCTCCGGCACGGCCCGTCCCCCTGCGAGTTGCTCGGGGCCTCTCGGGCTTCCTCTCCCGTCGCTGCCGGGGCCTCCGACCTTGTGTGGAGTCGGTGCCGGCACCTGCGGCTTCCTCTCCAGTGCTGACATGGATCTTGGGGTACTTCTGGCGTCTCCCCCAGGGGCAGTCCAGTCCTCGTCTCGACGTGGGGGCCATGCGCGTGCGCTTTCCTCGCCGCAGCTGTACGCAGCCAGTGTCACGCTTCCCTTCGCGTGGACTCAAGGGCATCTGTGGCTTTCCCTCGCGGCTTTTCCACAGCGGCTTTTCCCCCGAGGCTTTCCCCGAGCTTGGCTGTCCCCCGTGACCCGTGGTGTGAGTCGATCCTCGGCTTGACACGTCGCGGCACGTGCAGGGAACCAGGTTTCCCTGGACATGGACTGAGACCTCTGGGGGACTCTGGGACTGGTGGCACGCCCCTGGCGTTCCTCTCGCCTTTCCTGTGGCAGAGCGCCTCCTCTTGAGCTGCGCCGGGCACTGCCGGGACCATTCTTTCCCGACCCCGCCAGGGACACGGATCCCTCCTCTCGAGCTTCGGAGGCGGCACCGGGGCTCCTCTGGCTGTGGGCGGGACTCTCGTGCTTCCTCTCGCGTGGACGCCGGGTATGTCGGGGACTTCTTGAGTTGCCAGCAGGGTGTGCAGGCCCTTTGGAAGTTCCGCAGGTTCGGTGTGATTCGCCTCGAGACGCCTCCAGCGGACATGGGCCTCCTCTCGCCTGGAGGGGAGAACCTCCTGGATTGTTCTCGAGTTGCGGCAGGTGGCTCTCGACTTACCGACGGGGACCTCAGGGACCCGCTCTGGTGGCCTCCAGGAAAGGCCAGTCCCCTCTGCGAATTGCTCGGGGGCCTCTCGGGATTCCTCTCCCCGTCGATGCCGGGCTACGACCTTGTGTGGAGTCGGTGCCGGAACCTGAGGATTCCTCTCCCAGTGCTGACATGGATCTTGGGGTAGCTTCTGGAGTCTCCCCGGGAGTCCGTCCTCGTCTCGATGTGGGGGCCATGCACGTGCGCTTTCCTCCCGAGCTGTAGCAGCCAGTGTCACCGCTTCCTTCGCGTGGATCAGGGATCTGTGCTTTCCCTCGAGGCTTTCCCACGAGGCTTTCCCACGAGGCTTTCCCCACAGGGCTGTCCCACGTGCCACCGTGGTGTGAGTCGATCCTCGGCTTGAAAGTCGAGGCAGTGCAGGGAAAACAGGTTTCCCTGGAATGGACTGAGACATCTGGGGGACTCTGGGAATGGTGGCACGACCTCTGGAGTTCCTCTCGCCTTTCCTGTGGAGAGCGCCTCCTCTTGAGATGCGACGGGAACGCCGGGAATTCTTTCCCGACCACGCCAGGGAAAGGATCCCTCCTCCTCGAGCTAGGAGGCGGAAACGGGGCTCCTCTGGATGTGGGCGGGACTCTCGTGCTTCCTCTCGAGTGGAGACGGGTATGTCGGGGAACTTCTTGAGTTGCCAGCAAGGGTGTGAAGGACCCCTTTGGAAGTTCCAGAGGTTAGGTGTGATTAGCCTCGAGACGCCTCAGCGGAAATGGGCCTCATCTCGCCTGGAGGGGAGAACCTCCTGGATTTTCTCGAGTTGCCGGCAGGTGCTCTCGACTTACGACGGGGGACCTCAGGGACCCGCTCTGGTGGCCTCAGGAAAGGCCAGTCCCCATGCGAGTTGCTCGGGGGCCTCTCGGGATTTCCTCTCTTCCGTCGATGCTCGGGGTCCTAAGACCTTGTGTGGAGTCAGTGCCAGGAACCTGAGGATTCCTCTCCAGTGCTGACATGGATCTTGGGGTACTTCTGGAGTCTCCCCAGGGGAGTCAGTCCTCGTCTCGAGTGGGGGCATGCACGTGCGCTTTCCTCCCGAGCTGTAGCAGCAGTGTCACGCTTCCCTTCGCGTGGATCAAGGGATCTGGTGGCTTTCCCTCGAGCTTTCCAAGGCTTTTCCCACGAGGCTTTCCCACAGGGCTGTCCCACGTGCCACCGTGGTGTGAGTCGATCCTCGGCTTGAAAGTCGAGGCAGTGCAGGGAAAACAGGTTTCCCCTGGAATGGACTGAGACATCTGGGGGACTCTGGGAATGGTGGCACGACCCTGGAGTTCCGTCTCGCCTTTCCTGTGGAGAGCGCCTCCTCTTGAGATGCGACGGGAACGCCTGGGAATTCTTTTCACCGACCACGAAGGGAAAGGATCCCTTCCTCTCGACTAGGAGGCGGAAACGGGGGCTCCTCTGGATGTGGGCGGGACTCTCGTGCTTCCTCTCGAGTGGAGACGGGTATGTCGTGGGAACTTCTTGAGTTGCAGCAAGGGTGTGAAGGACCTTTTGGAAGTTCCAGAGGTTAGGTGTGATTAGCCTCGAGATCGCCTCAGCGGAAATGGACCTCAGCTCGCCTGGAGGGGAGAACCTCCTGGATTTTCTCGAGTTGCGGCAGGTGCTCTCGACTTACGACGGGGACCTCAGGGACCCGCTGTGGTGGCCTCAGGAAAGGCCAGTCCCCATGCGAGTTGCTCTGGGTCCTCTCGGGATTCCTCTCCCGTCGATGCCGGGGCCTAAGATCTTGTGTGGAGTCGGTGCCGGAACCTGAGGATTCCTCTCCAGTGCTGACATGGATCTTGGGGACTTCTGGCGTCTCCCCAGTGGCAGTCAGACCTCTACTCGAGTGGGGGCATGCACGTGCGCTTTCCTTCCGAGCTGCTAGCAGCAGTGTCGCGCTTCCCTTTCGCGTGGATCAAGGGATCTGGGCTTTCCCATCGAGGCTTTCCCACGAGGCTTTCCCACGAGGCTTTCCCACGGGCTGTCCCACGTGACACCGTGGTGTGAGTCCATCCTCGGCTTGAAAGTCGAGGCAGTGCAGGGAAAACAGGTTTCCCTGGAATGGACTGAGACATCTGGGGGACTCTGGGAATGGTGACACGACCCTGGAGTTCCTCTCGCCTTTCCTGTGGAGAGCGCCTCCTCTTGAGATGCGTACGGGAACGCCGGGAATTCTTATCCCGACCACGCAGGGAAAGGATCCCTCCTCTCGAGCTAGGAGGTGGAAACGGGGCTCCTCTGGATGTGGGCGGGACTCTCGTGCTTCCTCTCGAGTGGATACTGGTATGTCGGGGTAACTTCTTGAGTTGCAGCAAGGGTGTGATGAACACTTTGGAAGTTCCAGATGGTTAGATGCGATTAGCCTCGAGATGCCTCAGCGGAAATGGGCCTCATCTCGCCTGGAGGGGAGAACCTCCTGGATGTTCTCGAGTTGCGGCAGGTGCTCTCGAATTACGACGTGGACCACAGGGACCCGCTCTGGTGGCCTCAGGAAAGGCCAGTACCCTTGCGAATTGCTCGGGGGGCCTCTCGAGATCCTCTCCCGTCGATGCCGGCTCCTAATACCTAGTGTGGAGTCGGTGCCGGAACCTGAGGATTCCTCTCCAGTGCTGACATGGTTCCTGGGGTACTTCTGGAGTCTCCCCAGGGGACTCAGTCCTTGTCTCTATTGGGGACATGCCCGTGCGCTTTCCTCCCGAGCTGTAGCAGCAGTTTCACGCTTCCCTTCGCTTGGATCAAGGGATCTGCGGCTTTCCCTCAAGGCTTTCCCCGAGGCTTTCCCACGATGCTTTCCCACAGGGCTGTCCCAAGTTCCACCGAGGTGTGAGTCGATCCTCGGCTTGAAAGTTGACGGCAGTGCAGGGAAAACAGTTTTCCCTGGAATGGACTGAGACATCCAGGGGTCTCTGGGAATGGTGGCACGACCCAGGAGTTCCTCTCGCCTTTCCTGTGGAGAGTGCCTCCTCTTGAGATGCAACGGGAACACCGGGAATTCTTTCCCGACCACGCAGGGAAAGGATCCCTCCTCTCGAGCTATGAGGCGGAAACGGGGGCTCCTCTGGATGTGGGCGGGACTCTCGTGCTTCCTCTCGAGTGGAGTCGGGTATGTCGGGGAACTTCTTGAGTTGCAGCAAGGGTGTGAAGGACCCTTTGGAAGTTCCAGAGTTTAGGTGTGATTAGCCTCGAGACGCCTCAGCGGAAATGGGCCTCATCTCGCCAGGAGAGGAGAACCTCCTGGATTTTCTCGAGTTGCAGGCCAGGTGCTCTCGACTTACGACCGGGGACCATCATGGGACCCGCTCTTGTGGCCTCACGAAAGGCCAGTCCCCATGCGAGTTGCTCACGGGCCTATCGGGATTCCTCTCCCGTTGGTGCCGGGACCTAAGATCTTGTGTGGAGTCTGTGCCAAAACGTGAGGATTCCTCTCCATTGCTGACTTGGTATCTTGGAGTACTTCTGGAGTCTCCCCAGGGGAGTCAGTCCTCGTCTCGAGTGGGGGCATGCACGTGCACTTTCCTCCGAGCTGTAGCAGCAGTGTTGAGCTTCCCTTCGAAAGGATCAAGGGATCTGTGGCTTTCCCTCGAGGCTTTCCCACGACGTTTTCCCACGACGCTTTCGCACCAGGCTTTCCCACGAGGATTTCCCACAGTGATATCCCACGTGCCACAGTGGTGTCAGTCGATCCTCGGTTTGAAAGTCGAGGCAGTGCCGGGGAAACAGGCTTCGCTGGAATGGACTGAGACATCTGGGGGACTCTAGGAATGGTGGCACGACCCTGGATTTCCTCTCGCCTTTCCTGTGGAAAGCGCCCCCTCTTGAGATGTGACGGGAACGCCGGGAATTCTTTTCCGAACACGCAGGGAAAGGATCCCTCCTGTCGGGCTAGGAGGAGGAAAAGGGCTCCTCTGGATGTAGGCGGGACTCTCGTGCTCCCTCTCGAGTGGAGACGGGAATCTCGCGGAACTTTTGAGTTGGAGCAAGGGTGTGAAGGACCCTTTGGAAGTTCCAGAGTTTAGGTGAGAATAGCCTTGAGACGCCTCAGCGGAAATGGGCCTCATCTCGCCTGGAGGGCAGAACCTCCTAGGATTTTCTCGAGTTGCAGCAGGTGCTCTAGACTTACGACGGGGACCTCAGGGACCCGCTCTGCTGGCCTCAGAAAAGGCCAGTCCCCATTCGAGTTGCTTGGGGCCTCTCGGGATTCCTCTCCCGTCGATGCCGGGGCCTAAGACCTTGTGTGGAGTCGATGCCGGAACCTGAGGATTCCTCTCCAGTGCTGACATGGATCTGGGGTACTTGTGGAGTCTCCCCAGGGGAGTCAGTCCTCGTCTCGAGTGGGGGAATGCACGTGCGCTTACCTCGCCGAGCTGTAGCAGCAGTGTCACGCTATCCCTTCGCGTTGATCATGGGATCTGTGGCTTTCCCTTGAGCTTTCCCCGAGGGTTTCCCACGAGGCTTTCCTACAGGGCTGTCCCACGTGCCACCGTGGTGTGAGTCGATCCTCGGCTTGAAGGTCGAGGCAGTGCAGGGAAAACAGTTTCCCTGGAATGGACTGAGACATCTGGGGGACTCTGGGAATGTGGCACGACCCTGGAGTTCCTCTCGCCTTTCCTGTGGAGAGCGCCTCCACTTGAGATGCGACGGGAACGCCGGGAATTCTTTCCCGACCACGCAGGGAAAGGATCCCTCCTCTCGAGCTAGGAGGCGGACACGGGGCTCCTCTGGATGTAGGCGGGACTCTCGTGCTCCCTCTTGAGTGGAGACGGGAATCTCGCGGCACTTCTTGAGTTGGCAGCAAGGGTGTGAAGGACCCTTTGGAAGTTCCAGAGTTTAGGTGTGAATAGCCTCGAGACGCCTCAGCGGAAATGGGCCTCATCTCGCCTGGAGGGGAGAACCTCCTGGATTTTCTCGAGTTGCAGCAGGTGCTCTCGACTTAAGACGGGGACCTCAGGGACCCGCTCTGGTGGCCTCAGGAAAGGCCAGTCCCCATGCGAGTTGCTCGGGGGCCTCTCGGGATTCCTCTCCCATCGATGCTAGGGCCTAAGACCTTGTGTGGAGTCGGTGCCGGAACCTGAGGATTCCTCTCCAGTGCTGACATGGATCTTGGGGTACTTCTGGAGTCTCCCCAGGGGAGTCAGTCCTCGTCTCGAGTGGGGGCATGCACGTGGGCTTTCCTCACGAGCTGTAGCAGAAGTGTCACCCTTCCCTTCCGTGGATCAACGGATCTGTGGCTTTCCCTCGAGGCTTTCCCACGAGGCTTTCCCACGAGGCTTTCCCACAGGGCTGTCCCACGTGCCACCGTGGTGTGAGTCGATCCTCGGCTTGAAAGTCGAGGCAGTGCAGGGAAAACAGGTTTCCCTGGAATGGACTGGAGACATCTGGGTGGACTCTGGGAATGGTGGCACGACCCTGGAGTTCCTCTCGCCTTTCCTGTGGAGAGCGCCTCCTCTTGAGATGCGACGGGAACGCCGGGAATTCTTTCCCGGACAACGCATGGGAAAGGATCCCTCCTCTCGAGCTAGGAGGCGGAAACGGGGCTCCTCTGGATGTGGGCCGGGATCTCGTGCTTCCTCTCGAGTGGAGACGGGTATTGTCGGGGAACTTCTTGAGTTGCAGCAAGGGTGTGAAGGACCCTTTGGAAGTTCCAGAGGTTAGGTGTGATTAGCCTCGAGACGCCTCAGCGGAAATGGGCCTCATCTCGCCTGGAGGGGAGAACCTCCTGGATTTTCTCGAGTTGCGGCAGGTGCTCTCGACTTACGACGGGGACCTCAGGGACCCGCTCTGGTGGCCTCAGGAAAGGCCAGTCCCCATGCGAGTTGCTCGGGGGCCTCTCGGGATTCCTCTCCCGTCGATGCTGGGGCTAAGACATTGTGTGGAGTCGGTGCCGGAACCTGAGGATTCCTCTCCAGTGCTGACATGGATCTTGGGGTACTTCTGGAGTCTCCCCAGGGGAGTCAGTCCCTCGTCTCGAGTGGGGCATGCACGTGCGCTTTCCTCCCGAGCTGTAGCAGCAGTGTCACGCTTCCCTTCGCGTGGATCAAGGGATCTGTGGCTTCCTCGAGCTTTCCCGAAGGCTTTCCCACGAGGCTTTCCCACAGGGCTGTCCCACGTGCCACCGTGGTGTGAGTCGATCCTCGCTTGAAAGTCGAGGCAGTGCAGGGAAAACAGGTTTCCCTGGAATGGACTGAGACATCTGGGGGACTCTGGGAATGGTGGCACGACCCTGGAGTTCCTCTCGCCTTTCCTGTGGAGAGCGCCTCCTCTTGAGATGCGACGGGAACGCCTGGAATTCTTTCCCGACCACGCAGGGAAAGGATCCCTCCTCTCGAGCTAGGAGGCGGAAACGGGGCTCCTCTGGATGTGGGCGGGACTCTCGTGCTTCCTCTCGAGTGGAGACGGGTATGTCGGGGAACTTCTTGAGTTGCAGCAAGGGTGTGAAGGACCCTTTGGAAGTTCCAGAGGTTAGTGTGATTAGCCTCGAGACGCCTCAGCAGGAAATGGGCCTCATCTCGCCTGGAGGGGAGAACCTCCTGGATTTTCTCGAGTTGCGGCAGGTGCTCTCGACTTACGACGGGGACCTCAGGGACCCGCTCTGGTGGCCTCAGGAAAGGCCAGTCCCCATGCGAGTTGCTCGGGGGCCTCTCGGGATTCCTCTCCCGTCGATGCCGGGGCCTAAGACCTTGTGTGGAGTCAGTGCCGGAACCTGAGGATTCCTCTCCAGTGCTGACATGGATCTTGGGGTACTTCTGGAGTCTCCCCAGGGGAGTCAGTCCTCGTCTCGAGTGGGGGCATGCACGTGCGCTTTCCTCCCGAGCTGTAGCAGCAGTGTCACGCTTCCCTTCGCGTGGATCAAGGGATCTGTGGCTTTCCCTCGAGGCTTTCCCACGAGGCTTTCCCACGAGGCTTTCCCACAGGGCTGTCCCACGTGCCACCGTGGTGTGAGTCGATCCTCGGCTTGAAAGTCGAGGCAGTGCAGGGAAAACAGGTTTCCCTGGAATGGACTGAGACATCTGGGGGACTCTGGGAATGGTGGCACGACCCTGGAGTTCCTCTCGCCTTTCCTGTGGAGAGCGCCTCCTCTTGAGATGCGACGGGAACGCCGGGAATTCTTTCCCGACCACCAGGGAAAGGATCCTCCTCTCGAGCTAGGAGGCGGAAACGGGGCTCCTCTGGATGTGGGCGGGACTCTCGTGCTTCCTCTCGAGTGGAGACGGGTATGTCGGGGAACTTCTTGAGTTGCAGCAAGGGTGTGAAGGACCCTTTGGAAGTTCCAGAGGTTTAGGTGTGATTAGCCTCGAGACTGCCTCAGCGGAAATGGGCCTCATCTCGCCTGGAGGGGAGAACCTCCTGGATTTTCTCGAGTTGCGGCAGGTGCTCTCGACTTACGACGGGACCTCAGGGACCCGCTCTGGTGGCCTCAGGAAAGGCCAGTCCCCATGCGAGTTGCTCGGGGGCCTCTCGGGATTCCTCTCCCGTCGATGCCTGGGGCCTAAGACCTTGTGTGGAGTCGGTGCCGGAACCTGAGGATTCCTCTCCAGTGCTGACATGGATCTTGGGGTACTTCTGGAGTCTCCCCAGGGGAGTCAGTCCTCGTCTCGAGTGGGGGCATGCACGTGCGCTTTCCTCCCGAGCTGTAGCAGCAGTGTCACGCTTCCCTTCGCGTGGATCAAGGGATCTGTGGCTTTCCCTCGAGGCTTTCCCACGAGGCTTTCCCACGAGGCTTTCCCACAGGGCTGTCCCACGTGCCACCGTGGTGTGAGTCGATCCTCGCTTGAAAGTCGAGGCAGTGCAGGGAAAACAGGTTTCCCTGGAATGGACTGAGACATCTGGGGGACTCTGGGAATGGTGGTCACGACCCTGGAGTTCCTCTCGCCTTTCCTGTGGAGAGCGCCTCCTCTTGAGATGCGACGGGAACGCCGGGAATTCTTTCCCGACCACGCAGGGAAAGGATCCCTCCTCTCGAGCTAGGAGGCGGAAACGGGGCTCCTCTGGATGTGGGCGGGACTCTCGTGCTTCCTCTCGAGTGGAGACGGGTATGTCGGCGGAACTTCTTGAGTTGCAGCAAGGGTGTGAAGGACCTTTGGAAGTTCCAGAGGTTTAGGTGTGATTAGCCTCGAGACGCCTCAGCGGAAATGGGCCTCATCTCGCCTGGAGGGGAGAACCTCCTGGATTTTCTCGAGTTGCGGCAGGTGCTCTCGACTTACGACGGGGACCTCAGGGACCCGCTCTGGTGGCCTCAGTGAAGGTCCAGTCCCCATGCGAGTTGCTCGGGGGCCTCTCGGGATTCCTCTCCCGTCGAATGCGGGCCTAAGACCTTGTGTGGAGTCGCTGCCGGAACCTGAGGATTCCTCTCCAGTGCTGACATGGATCTTGGGGTACTTCTGGAGTACTCCCCAGAGGGAGTGCAGTCCTCGTCTCGTGTGGGGGCATGCACGTTGCGCTTTCCTCCCGAGCTGTAGCAGCAAGTGTCACGCTTCCCTTCGCGTGGATCAATGGGATCGTGGCTTTCCCTCGAGGCTTTCCCACGAGGCTTTCCCATGAGGCTTTCCCTACAGGGCTGTCCCCACGTGCCACGGTGGTGTGAGTCGATCCTCAGCGTTGAAATTCGAGGCAGTGCAGGGAAAACAGGTTCTTCTGGAATGGACTGTAGACATCTGGGGACTCTTGGGAATGCTGGCACGACCCTGGAGTCCCTCTTCGCCTTTCTGTGGAGATCTCCTGCTCTTGAGATGCGACGGGAACAGCCGGGGAATTCTTTCCCGACCCACGCAGGGAAAGAATCCCTCCTCTTAAGCTAGGAGGCGGAAACGGGGCTCCTCTGGATGTGGGCGGGACTGCTTGTGCTTCCTCTCGAGTGGAGACGGGTATGTCGGGGAACTTCTTGAGTTGCTAGCAAGGGTGTGAAGGACCCTTTGGAAGTTCCAGAGGTTAGGTGTGATTAGCCTCGAGACGCCTCAGCGGAAATGGGCCTCATCTCGCCTGGAGGGCAGAACCTCCTGGATTTTCTCCAGTTAGCAGCAGGTGCTCTCGACATATGACGGGGACCTCAGGGACCGGGTGTGGTGGCCTCAGGAAAGGCCAGTCCCCATACAAGTTGCTCGGTGGCCTCTCGGGATTCCTCTCCCGTCGATACCGGGGCCTAAGACCTTGTGTGGAGTCGGTGCCGGAACCTGAGGATTCCTCTCCAGTGATGACATGGATCTTGGGGAAATTCTGGAGTCTCCCCAGGGGAGTCAGTCCTCGTCTTGAGTGAAGGCATGCAGGTGCGCTTTCCTCCCAAGCTGTAGCAGCAGTGTCACGCTTCCCTTCACGTGGATCAAGGGATCTGTGGCTTTCCCTCGAGGCTTTCCCACGAGGCTTTACCCACAGGGCTGTCTCACGTGCCACCGTGGTGTGAGTCGATCCTCGGCTTGAAAGTCGAGGCAGTGCAGGGAAAACAGGTTTCCCTGGAATGTACTGAGACATCTGGGGGACTCTGGGAATGGTGGCACGACCCTGGAGTTCCTCTCGCCTTTCCTGTGGAGAGCGCCTCCTCTTGAGATGCGACGGGAACGCCGTAAGTTCTTTCCCCACCACGCAGGGAAAGGAACCCTCCTCTCGAGCTAGGAGGCGGAAACAGGGCTCCTCTGGTATGTGGGCGGGACTCTCGTGCTTCCTCTCGAGTGGAGACTGGTATGTCGGGGAACTTCATGAGTTGCAGCAAGGTGTGTGAAGGACCCTTTGGAAGTTCCAGAGGTTAGGTTCATTAGCCTCGAGACGCCTGAGCGGAAATGGGCCTCATCTCGCCTGGAGGGGAGAACCTCCTGGATTTTCTGGAGTTGCGGCAGGTGCTCTCGACTTACGACGGGGACATCCGGGACGCGCTCTGGTGGCCTCAGGAAAGGCCAGTCCCCATGCGAGTTGCTCGGGGGCCTCTCGGGATTCCTCTCCCATCGATGCCGGGGCCCAAGACCTTGTGTGGAGTCAGTGCCGGAACCTGAGGATTCCTCTCCAGTGCCGACATGGATCTTGGGGTACTTCTGTAGTCTCCCCAGTGGAGTCAGTCCTCCTCTTGAGTGGGGGCATGCACGTGTGCTTTCCTCCCGATCTGTAACAGCAGTTTCACGCTTCCATAGACGTGGATCATGAGATCTGTGGCTTTCGCTTGAGGCTTTCCCATGAGGATTTCCCACGAGGCTTTCCCACAGAGCTGTCCCACGAGCCACCGTGGTGTGAGTCGATCCTCGGCTTGAACGTCGAGGCAGTGCAGGGAAAACAGGTTTCCCTGGAATGGACGGAGACATCTGGTGGACTCTGGGAATGGTGGCACGACTCTGGAGTTCCTCTCGCCTTTCCTGTGGAGAGCGCCTCCTCTTGAGATGCGACAGGAAGGCCGGAAGTCTTTCCCGACCACGCAGGGAAAGGATCCCTCCTCTCGAGCTAGGAGGCGGAAACGGGGCTCCTCTGGATGTGGGCAGAACTCTCGTGCTTTCTCTCGAGTGGAGACGGGTATGTCGGGGAACTTCTTGAGTTACAGCAAGGGTGTGAAGGACCCTTTGGAAGTTCCAGAGCTTCGGTGTGATTAGCCTCGAGACGCCTCAGCGGAATGGGCCTCATCTCGCCTGGAGGGAGAACCTCCTCGATACTCTCGAGTTGAGGCAGGTGCTCTCGTTTACGACCGGACATCAGGGACCAGCTCTGGTGGCTTCAGGAAAGGCCAGTCCGATGCGAGTTGCTTGGGGGCCTCTCGGATTCTTCTCCCGTCGATGCGGGGCTTAAGATCTTGTGTGGAGTGGGTGCCGGAACTTGAGGATTCCTCTCCAGTACTGACATGGATCTTGATGTATTCTGGAGAATCCCCAGGGGAGTCAGTCCTAGTCCGAGTGGGGCATGCACGTGTGCATTCCTCCCGAGCTGTAGCAGCAGTGTCGCGCTTCCTCGCGTGGTCAAGGGATTGTGGCTTGCTCGAGGTTTCCCACGAGGCTTTCCACAAGGCTGTCACGTGCACGTGGTTGAGTCGATCTCGCTGAAAGTGGAGGCAGTCCAGGAGCGAGACATCTGCATGGTGACACCGGATCCTCTCGCCTCTTGGCAAGTGCGGACAGCCTTGCTGCGTGGAACGAGCTCTCGGGGCGAGAGGAACTCCGGTCGGCACATTCCCAATCCCCCGATTCTCATCCTCTGCATGGAACGCCCGCCTCCTCCCTTCAGTCGAACGCCCCACTCCGTGGGAAAGCCTCGAGGCAAAGCCACAGATCCCTTGATCCACGCGAAGGGAAGCGCGACACTGCTGCTACAGCTCGGGAGGAATGCACACGTGCATGCCCCACTCGGGACTAGGACTGACTCCCCTGGGGATTCTCCAGAATACATCAAGATCCATGTCAGTACTGGAGAGGAATCCTCAAGTTCCGGCACCCACTCCACACAAGATCTTAAGCCCCGGCATCGACGGGAGAAGAATCCCGAGAGGCCCCCAAGCAACTCGCATCGGGACTGGCCTTTCCTGAAGCCACCAGAGCTGGTCCCTGATGTTCCCGGTCGTAAAACGAGAGCACCTGCCTCAACTCGAGAGTATCGAGGAGGTTCTCCCCTCCAGGCGAGATGAGGCCCATTCCGCTGAGGCGTCTCGAGGCTAATCACACCGAAGCTCTGGAACTTCCAAAGGGTCCTTCACACCCTTGCTGTAACTCAAGAAGTTCCCCGACATACCCGTCTCCACTCGAGAGAAAGCACGAGAGTTCTGCCCACATCCAGAGGAGCCCCGTTTCCGCCTCCTAGCTCGAGAGGAGGGATCCTTTCCCTGCGTGGTCGGGAAAGACTTCCGGCCTTCCTGTCGCATCTCAAGAGGAGGCGCTCTCCACAGGAAAGGCGAGAGGAACTCCAGAGTCGTGCCACCATTCCCAGAGTCCACCAGATGTCTCCGTCCATTCCAGGGAAACCTGTTTTCCCTGCACTGCCTCGACGTTCAAGCCGAGGATCGACTCACACCACGGTGGCTCGTGGGACAGCTCTGTGGGAAAGCCTCGTGGGAAATCCTCATGGGAAAGCCTCAAGCGAAAGCCACAGATCTCATGATCCACGTCTATGGAAGCGTGAAACTGCTGTTACAGATCGGGAGGAAAGCACACGTGCATGCCCCCACTCAAGAGGAGGACTGACTCCAGTGGGGAGACTACAGAAGTACCCCAAGATCCATGTCGGCACTGGAGAGGAATCCTCAGGTTCCGGCACTGACTCCACACAAGGTCTTGGGCCCCGGCATCGATGGGAGAGGAATCCCGAGAGGCCCCCGAGCAACTCGCATGGGGACTGGCCTTTCCTGAGGCCACCAGAGCGCATCCCGGATGTCCCCGTCGTAAGTCGAGAGCACCTGCCGCAACTCCAGAAAATCCAGGAGGTTCTCCCCTCCAGGCGAGATGAGGCCCATTTCCGCTCAGGCGTCTCGAGGCTAATGAACCTAACCTCTGGAACTTCCAAAGGGTCCTTCACACACTTGCTGCAACTCATGAAGTTCCCCGACATACCAGTCTCCACTCGAGAGGAAGCACGAGAGTCCCGCCCACATACAGAGGAGCCCTGTTTCCGCCTCCTAGCTCGAGAGGAGGGTTCCTTTCCCTGCGTGGTGGGGAAAGAACTTAGGCGTTCCCGTCGCATCTCAAGAGGAGGCGCTCTCCACAGGAAAGGCGAGAGGAACTCCAGGGTCGTGCCACCATTCCCAGAGTCCCCCAGATGTCTCAGTACATTCCAGGGAAACCTGTTTTCCCTGCACTGCCTCGACTTTCAAGCCGAGGATCGACTCACACCACGGTGGCACGTGAGACAGCCCTGTGGGTAAGCCTCGTGGGAAAGCCTCGAGGGAAAGCCACAGATCCCTTGATCCACGTGAAGGGAAGCGTGACACTGCTGCTACAGCTTGGGAGGAAAGCGCACCTGCATGCCTTCACTCAAGACGAGGACTGACTCCCCTGGGGAGACTCCAGAATTTCCCCAAGATCCATGTCATCCCTGGAGAGGAATCCTCAGGTTCCGGCACCGACTCCACACAAGGTCTTAGGCCCCGGTATCGACGGGAGAGGAATCCCGAGAGGCCACCGAGCAACTTGTATGGGGACTGGCCTTTCCTGAGGCCACCACACCCGGTCCCTGAGGTCCCCGTCATATGTCGAGAGCACCTGCTGTAACTGGAGAAAATCCAGGAGGTTCTGCCCTCCAGGCGAGATGAGGCCCATTTCCGCTGAGGCGTCTCGAGGCTAATCACACCTAACCTCTGGAACTTCCAAAGGGTCCTTCACACCCTTGCTACAACTCAAGAAGTTCCCCGACATACCCGTCTCCACTCGAGAGGAAGCACAACAGTCCCGCCCACATCCAGAGGAGCCCCGTTTCCGCCTCCTAGCTTAAGAGGAGGGATTCTTTCCCTGCGTGGGTGGGAAAGAATTCCCCGTGTTCCCGTCGCATCTCAAGAGCAGGAGATCTCCACAGAAAGGCAAGAGGGACTCCAGGGTCTTGCCAGCATTCCAAGAGTCCCCCAGATGTCTAAGTCCATTCCAGAAGAACCTGTTTTCCCTGCACTGCCTCGAATTTCACGCTGAGGATCGACTCACACCACCGTGGCACGTGGGACAGCCCTGAGGGAAAGCCTCATGGGAAAGCCTCGTGGGAAAGCACCGAGGGAAAGCCACTGATCCCATGATCCTCCCGACGGGAAGCATGATATTGCTGCTACAGCTCGGGAGGAAAGCACAAGTGCATGCCTCCACACGAGACGAAGACTCACTCCTCAGGGGATACTCCAGAAGTACCCCAAGATCCATGTCAGCACTGGAGAGGAATCCTCAGGTTCCGGCAGCGACTCCACACAAGGTCTTAGGCCCCGACATTGACGGGAGAGGAATCCCGAGAGGCCCCCGAGCAACTCGCATGGGGAGAGACCTTAACTGAGGCCACCAGAGCTGGGTCCCTGAAGTCCCCGTCGTAAGTCTAGAGCACCTGCCACAACTCGAGAAAATCCAGGAGGTTCTCCCCTCCAGGCGAGATGAGGCCCATTTCCGCTGAGGCGTCTCGAGGCTAATCACACCTAACCTCTGGAACTTTCAAAGGGTCCTTCACACCCTTGCTGCAACTCAAGAAGTTCCCCCACATACCGTCTCCACTCCAGAGGAAGCACGAGAGTCCCGCCCCCATCCAGAGGAGCACCGTTTCCGCCTCCAAGCTTGAGAGGAGGGATCCTTTCCCTGCGTGATCGGGAAAAATTTCCCGGCGTTCCCGTCGCATCCCAAGAGGAGGCGCTCTCCACAGGAAAGGCGAGAGGAATTCCAGGGTCGTGACACCATTCCCAGAGTCCCCCAGATGTCTCCGTGCATTCCAGGGAAACCTCTTTTCCCTGCACTGCCTCGGCTTTCAAGCCGAGGATCGACTCACACAACGGTGGCACGTAGGACAGCCCTGTGGGAAAGCCTCGTGGGAAAGCCTCGTGGGAAAGACTCGAGGGAAAGCCACAGATCCCTTGATCCACGCGAAGGGAAGCGTGACACTGCTCCTACAGCTCGGAAGGAAAGCCCAAGTGCATGCCCCCAATCTGACGAGGACTGACTCCCATGGGGAGACTCTAGAAGTACCCCTAAATCCATGTCAGCACTGGAGAGGAATCCTCAGATTCTGGCAACGACTCCACACAAGGACTTAGGCCCCGGCATCAACGGGAGAGGAATCCTAAGAGGCCCCCGAGCAACTCGCATGGGGACTGGCCTTCCCTGAGGCCACCAGAGCTTGTCCCAGTGGTCCCCGTCCTACGTGGAAAGCACCTGAAGCAACTCGAGAAAATCCAGGAGGTTCTCCCCTTCAGGCGAGATGAGGCCCATTTCCGCTGAGGCGTCTCGAGGCTAATCACACCTAACCTCTGGAACTTCCTAAGGGTACTTCACACCCTTGCTGCAACTCAAGAAGTTCCCCGACATACCCGTCTTCACTCGAGAGGAAACACGAGAGTCCCGCCCACATCCAGAGGAGCCCCGTTTCCGCCTCATAGCTCGAGAGGATTGATTCTCTCCCTGTGTCGTCGGGAAAGGATTCCTGGCTTTCCCACGCATCTCAGCAGGAGGCGTTCTCCACAGGAAAGGCGAGAGGAAATCCAGGGTCGTGCCACCATTCCCAGAGTTCCACAGATGTCTCAGTCCATTCCTGGGAAACCTGTTTTCCCTGCACTGCCTCGAATTTCAAGCCGAGGATCGATTCACACCACAGTGGCACGTGGGACAGCCTTGTGGGAAAGCCTCGTGGGAAAGCCTCGAGGGAAAGCCACAGATCCCTTGATCCACGCGAAGGGAAGCGCGACACTGCTGCTTCAGTTCCAGAGGAAAGCCCATGTGCATGCCCCCCACACGAGACGAGGACTGACTCCCCTGGGGAGACTCCAGAGGTTCCCCAAGATCCATGTCAGCACTGGAGGGGAATCCTCAGGTTGCAGCAACGACTCCACACAAGGTCTTAGGCCCCGGCATCGACGGGAGAGGAATCCCGAGAGGCCCCCGAGCAACTCGCATGGGGACTGACCGTTCCTGAGGCCACCAGAGCGGGTCCCTGAGGTCCCCGTCGCAAGTCGAGAGCACCTGCCGCAACCCGAGAAAATCCAGGAGGTTGTCCCTGCACGCGAGATGAGGCCCATTTCCAATGAGGCCTCTCGAAGCTAATCAAAACTAACCTCTGGAACTTGCAAAGGGTCCGTCACACCCTTGCTGCAACTCAAGAATTTCCCCGACATACTCGTCTCCACTCGAGAGGAAGAACGACAGTCCCGCCCACATCCAGAGGAGCCCCGTTTCTGCCTCCTAGCTCGAGAGGAGGGATCCTTTCCCTGCGTGGTCGGTCAAGTATTCCCGGCGTTCCGGTCGCATCTCAAGAGGAGGCACTCTCAACAGGAAAGGCGAGAGGAACTCCAGGGTCGTGCCACCATTCCCAGAGTCCCCCAGATGTCTCAGTCCTCTGCATGGAAACCTGTTTTCCCTGCACTGCCTCCACTTTCAAGTCGAGGATCGACTCACACCACGGTGGCACGTGGGACAGCCTTGTGGGAAAGCCTCGTGGGAAAGCCTCGAGGCAAAGCCACAGATCCCTTGATCCACGCGAAGGGAAGCGCGACACTGCTGCTACAGCTCGGGAGGAATGCACACGTGCATGCCCCCACTCGGGACTAGGACTGACTCCCCTGGGGATTCTCCAGAATACATCAAGATCCATGTCAGTACTGGAGAGGAATCCTCAAGTTCCGGCACCCACTCCACACAAGATCTTAAGCCCCGGCATCGACGGGAGAAGAATCCCGAGAGGCCCCCAAGCAACTCGCATCGGGACTGGCCTTTCCTGAAGCCACCAGAGCTGGTCCCTGATGTTCCCGGTCGTAAAACGAGAGCACCTGCCTCAACTCGAGAGTATCGAGGAGGTTCTCCCCTCCAGGCGAGATGAGGCCCATTCCGCTGAGGCGTCTCGAGGCTAATCACACCGAAGCTCTGGAACTTCCAAAGGGTCCTTCACACCCTTGCTGTAACTCAAGAAGTTCCCCGACATACCCGTCTCCACTCGGAGAGAAAGCACGAGAGTTCTGCCCACATCCAGAGGAGCCCCGTTTCCGCCTCCTAGCTCGAGAGGAGGATCCTTTCCCTGCGTGGTCGGGAAAGACTTCCGGCCTTCCTGTCGCATCTCAAGAGGAGGCGCTCTCCCACAGGAAAGGCGAGAGGAACTCCAGAGTCGTGCCACCATTCCAGAGTCCACCAGATGTCTCCGTCCATTCCAGGGAAACCTGTTTTCCCTGCACTGCCTCGACGTTCAAGCCGAGGATCGACTCCACACCACGGTGGCTCGTGGGACAGCTCTGTGGGAAAGCCTCGTGGGAAATCCTCATGGGAAAGCCTCAAGCGAAAGCCACAGATCTCATGATCCACGTCTATGGAAGCGTGAAACTGCTGTTACAGATCGGGAGGAAAGCACACGTGCATGCCCCCACTCAAGAGGAGGACTGACTCCAGTGGGGAGACTACAGAAGTACCCCAAGATCCATGTCGGCACTGGAGAGGAATCCTCAGGTTCCGGCACTGACTCCACACAAGGTCTTGGGCCCCGGCATCGATGGGAGAGGAATCCCGAGAGCCCCCGAGCAACTCGCATGGGGACTGGCCTTTCCTGAGGCCACCAGAGCGCATCCCGGATGTCCCCGTCGTAAGTCGAGAGCACCTGCCGCAACTCCAGAAAATCCAGGAGGTTCTCCCCTCCAGGCGAGATGAGGCCCATTTCCGCTCAGGCGTCTCGAGGCTAATGAACCTAACCTCTGGAACTTCCAAAGGGTCCTTCACACACTTGCTGCAACTCATGAAGTTCCCCGACATACCAGTCTCCACTCGAGAGGAAGCACGAGAGTCCCGCCCACATACAGAGGAGCCCTGGTTTCCGCCTCCTAGCTCGAGAGGAGGGTTCCTTTCCCTGCGTGGTGGGGAAAGAACTTACGGCGTTCCCGTCGCATCTCAAGAGGAGGGCGCTCTCCACAGGAAAGGCGAGAGGAACTCCAGGGGTCGTGCCACCATTCCCAGAGTCCCCCAGATGTCTCAGTACATTCCAGGGAAACCTGTTTTCCCTGCACTGCCTCGACTTTCAAGCCGAGGATCGACTCACACAGCACGGTGGCACGTGGGACAGCCCTGTGGGAAAGCCTCGTGGGAAAGCCTCGAATCGAAGGAAAGCCACTGATCCCTTGATCCACTTGACGAGAAAGCGTGACACTGCTCCTACAGCTCTGTAGGAAAGCACACGTGCATGCCCCCACTCGAGACGAGGACTGACTCCCTTGGGGAGACTCCAGAAGTACCCCAAGATCCATGTCAGCACTGGAGAGGAATGCTCAGGTTCAGCACCGAATCCACACAATATCATAGGCCCGGAATCGAAGGGAGAGGAATCCGAGAGGACCCGCGAGCAACTCGCATGGGGACTGGCCTTTCCTGAGGCCACCAGAGCGGGTCCCTGAGGTCCCCGTCGCAAGTCGAGAGGACCCTGCCCCAACTCGAGAAAATCCAGGAGGTTCTCCCCTCCAGGCGAGATGAGGCCCATTTTTGCTGAGGCGTCTGTAGGCTAAACACACTATCCTCTGCAACTTCCAAAGGGAT
>NW_017217018.1:0-12819 GCF_001704415.2 Capra hircus | reverse complement strand
ACAAAGCTAGTTCTATCAGAGGTAAGAAAAGAGCAATTGGATGGATGTGGAAGCTGTTGCTGGGCGCACTGCTTCAGGCCCCCACCCTCCGCCCCGAGAGAAACAGGCACCTGTGGCCCTAGGTCCTGGATGCAGTTTCACACATAGAATGTGTCCCCATAGGAGCCAAGAATTTTCCTGACAGACCTAGGCTCACTAGAGCTCTCCTACAGAGCAAAGGGGATGGGACAGATGTGTGGCTGTGGCTCTGCCTTTCCCTGGGAGTGTGGAGCCGCTCCCTATGGCCCCGGGCTCCAGGGGAAGTTGCCCCTGAATAATGACCTCCAAGAAGCGCTTTTCCAACTGGCTGAGACGTGGAGTTCTCAGGATGCAGGGAAAGCGAGTGTCCTTCGGGGAAGCAAAGGCAGTCACCTGTTATCATGACTTACTAGAATAGTAGGTACCTTCTCCGGTTGGGCAGAGGCCTTCCCTACCTGATCTGAAAAAGAAAATGAAGTAGCTCGCTGATTTGAGAAATAATTCCCAGACTTGGGTTTCCAACCAGTATAGAATCCGACAATGGCCCTGTCTTTGTAGCCGCGTTAATTAACAGGTATGTGAAGCTCTAAATATCAGTGGAAATTACATACAGCATATAGGCCCCAGTGTTCTGGAATGGTGGAAAGAAACAACCAAACTCTTGAAGAGACACTTTCAAAATGGATCATAGAGACTGACTGTACGTGGATGGGCTTGCTTCCGGCAGACTTACTCATATTACGGGTAACCACACGTTCCCACAGTTGTTGTCCTTATGAAATTTTCTATGGGAGACCCCTCCCACAGTGAGGCAGGTGTTAGCCAGATTTGCCACAAGTAAGGGGGTGGATTTCACAGCAGATGGAACAATTAGGTAAGGTAATAAATCAGGTAACTAAGTTTGTATAAAAAAGAATATCATTCCCCTTGAGGAACAGATTCATGAATTTGTGCTCAGTGATCAGGTGTGGCTCAATGACTGGAAACACAATTCCTTGGCCTGACATCGAAAGGTCCTTATACTGTTGTTTTAGCCACAATTCTGAAAGAGATGGGATACCAGACCACCTAACCTGCCTCTGAGAATCTGGATGAAGGTCAGGAAGCAACAGTTAGAGCAGGACATGGAACAACAGACTGGTTCCAAAAAGGAAAAGGAGTATGTCAAGGCTGTATATTGTCACCCTGTTTATTTAACTTCTATGCAGAGTACATCATGAAAAATGCTGGGATGGAAGATACATAAGCTGGAATCAAGATTGCCGGTAGAATATCAATCAACTTAGATATGCAGATGACACCACCATTATGGCAGAACGTGAAGAGGAACGGGTATGTCGGGGAACTTCTTGAGTTGCAGCAAGGGTGTGAAGGACCCATTGGAAGTTCCAGAGGTTAGGTGTGGTTAGTCTCGAGATGCCTCAGCGGAAATGGGCCTCATGTCGCCTGGAATGGAGAGGCTCCTGGATATTCCCGAGTTTCGGCAGGTGCTCTCGAGTTACGACGGGGATTCAGGGACCCGCTCTGGCGGCCGCAGGAAAGGCCAGTTATCATGCGTGTTGCTAGGGGGCCTCTCGTGATTCCTCTCTCCGTCGATGCCGGGGCCTAAGACTTGTGTGGAGTCGGGGCCGGAAGCTGAGGATTCCCCTCCAGTGCTGACATGGATCTTGGGGTACTTCTGGAGTCTCCCCAGGGGAGTCAGTCCTCGTCTCGAGTGGGGGCATGCACGTGCGCTTTCCTCCCGAGATGTAGCAGCAGTGTCATGCTTCCCTTCGCGGGATCAAGGGATCTGTGGCTTTCCCTCGAGGCTTTCCCACCAGGCTTTCCCACGAGGCTTTCCCACAGGGCTGTCCCACGTGCCACCGTGGTGTGAGTCGATCCTCGGCTTGAAAAGTCGAGGCAGTGCAGGGAAAACAGATTTCCCTGGAATGGACTGAGACATCTGGGGACTCAGGGAATGGTGGCACGACCCTGGAGATCCTCTCGCCTTTCCGGCGGAGAGGGCCTCCTCTTGAGATGCGACGGGAACACCGGGAATTCTTTTCCGACAACGCAGGGAAAGGATCCCTCCTCTCGAGCTAGGAGGCGGAAACGGGGCTCCTCTGGATGTGGGCGGGACTCTCGTGCTTCCTCTCGAGTGAAGACGGGTATGTCAGGGAACTTCTTGAGTTGCAGCAAGGGTGTGAAGGACCCTTTTGGAAGTTCCAGAGGTTAGGTGTGATTAGCCTCGAGACGCCTCTGGGAAATGGGCCTCATCTCGCCTGGAGGGGAGTACCTCCTGAATTTTCTCGAGTTGTGGCAGGCGCTCTAGACTTACGACGGGGACTTCAGGAACCCGCTCTGGTGGCCTCAGGAAAGGCCAGTCCCATGCGAGTTGCTCGGGGGCCTCTTGTGATTCCCCTCCCGTTAATGCCGGGACCTAAGGTCTTGTGTGGAGTTGGTGCCGGAACGTGAGGATTCCTCTCCAGTGCTGACATGGATCTTTGGGTAATTCTGGAGTCTCCCCAGGGGAGTCAGTCCTCATCTTGAGTGGGGGCATGCACGTGCGCTGTCCTCCCGAGCTGTAGCAGCAGTTGTCACGATTCCCTTTGCGTGGATCAAGAGATCTGTGGCTTTCCCTCGAGGCTTTCCCACGAGGCTTTCCCACGTGGCTTTCCCACAAGGCTGTCCCAGGAGCCACCATGGTGTGAGTCGATCCTCGGCTTGAAAGTCGAGGCAGTGCAGGGAAAACAGGTTTCCCTGGAATGGACTGAGACATCTGTGGGACTCAGGTAATGGTGGACGACCCTGGAGATCCTCTCGCCTTTCCGGCGGAGAGGGCCTCCTCTTGAGATGCGACGGGAACGCCTGGAATTCTTTCCCGACCACGCAGGGAAAGGATCCCTCCTCTCGAGCTAGGAGGCGGACACGGGGCTCATCTGGATGTGGGCAGAACTCTCGTGCTTCCTCTCGAGTGGAGACGGGTATGTCGGGGAACTTCTTGAGTTGCAGCAAGGGTGTGAAGGACCCTTTGGAAGTTCCAGAGGTTAGGTGTGATTAGCCTCGAGACGCCTCAGCGGAAATGGGCCTCATCTCGCCTGGAGGGGAGAACCTCCTGGATTTTCTCGAGTTGTGGCAGGTGCTCTCGACTTACGACGAGGACCTCAGGGACCCGCTCTGGTGGCCTCAGGAAAGGCCATGCCCGATGCGAGTTGTTCGGGGTCCTCTCGGGATTCCTCTCCCGACGATGCCGGGGCCTAAGATCTTGTGTGGAGTCGGTGCCGGTCATGAGCATTCCTCTCCAGTGCTGACATGGATCCTGGGCTTCTTCTGGAGTCTCCCCAGGGGAGTCAGTCCTCGTCTCGAGTGGGGGCATGCACGTGCGCTTTCCTTCCGAGCTGTAGCAGCAGTGTCACGCTTCCCTTCGCGAGGATCAAGGGATCAGGGGCTTTCCCTCGAGGCTTTCCCACGAGGCTTTCCCACGAGGCTTTCCCACAGGGCTGTCCCAAGTGCCACCGTGGTGTGAGTCGATCCTCGGCTTGAAAGTCGAGGCAGTGCAGGGAAAACAGGTTTCCCTTGAATGGACTGACACATCTGGGGGACTCTGGGAATGGTGGCACGTCCCTGGAGTTCCTCTCGCCTTTCCTGTGAAGAGCGCCTCCTCTTGAGATGCGACGGGAACGCCGGGAATTCTTTCCCGACCACGCAGGGAAAGGATCCCTCCTCTCGAGCTAGGAGGCGGAAACGGGGCTCCTCTGGATGTGGGCAGGACTCTCGTGCTTCCTCTCGAGTGGAAACGGGTATGTCGGGGTACTTGTTGAGTTGCAACAATGGTGTGAAGGACCCTTTGTAGGTTCCAGAGTTTAGGTGTTATAAGCCTGGAGACGCCTCAGCGGAATTGGATCTCATCTCGCCCGGATGGGAGAACCTCCTGGATTTTCTCGTGTTGGGGCAGCTGTTCTCGACTTACGACGGGGACCTCAGGGACCCGCTCTGGTGGCCTCAGGAAAGGCCAGTCCCCATGCGAGTTGCTCGGGGGACTCTCGGGGGCTCTAAGGTTTCCTCTCCCGTCGATGCTGGGGCCTAAAACCTTGTGTGGAGTCAGTGCCGGAACCTGAGGATTCCTCTCCAGTGCTGACATGGATCTTGGGGTACTTCTGGAGTCTCCCCAGGGTAGTCAGTCCTCGTCTCGAGTGGGGGCATGCACGTGCGCATTTCCTCCTGAGCTGTAGCCGCAGTGTCACCCTTTCCTTCACGTGGAACAAGGGATCTGTGGCATTCCCTCGAGGCTTTCCCACGAGGCTTTCCCACGAGGCTTTCCCACAGGGCTGTCCCACGTGCCACCGTGGTGTGAGTCTATCCTCGGCTTGAAAGTCAAAACAGTGCAGAGAAAACAGGTTTCCCTGGAATGGACTGAGACATCTGGGGAACTCTGGGAATGCTGGCATGACCCCGGAGTTCCTCTCGCCTTTCCTGTGGAGAGCGCCTCCTCTTGAGATGCGACGGGAACGCCGGGAATTCTTTCTCGAGCACGCAGGGAAAGGATCCCTCCTCTCGAGCTAGGAGGTGGAAACGGGGCTCCTCTGGATGTGGTCGGGACTCTCGTGCTTCCTCTCGAGTGGAGACGGGTATGTCAGGGAACTTCTTGAGTTGCAGCAAAGGTGTGAAGGATCCTTTGGAAGTTTCAGAGGTCAGGTGTGATTAGCCTCAGGACGCCTCAGCAGAAATGGGCCTCATCTCGCCTGGAGGGGAGAACCTCCTGTATTTTCTCGAGTTGCGGCAGGTGCTCTCGACTTACGACGGGGACCTCAGGGACCCGCTCTAGTGGCCTCAGGAAAGGCCAGTCCCCATGCGAGTTGCTCGGGGGCCTCTCAGGATTCCTCTCCCGTCGATGCCGGGGCCTAAGATCTTGTGTGGAGTCGGTGCCGGAACCTGAGGATTCCTCTCCAGTGCTGACATGGATCTTGGGGTACTTCTGGAGTCTCCCCAGGGGAGTCAGTCCTCGTCTCGAGTGGGGGCATGCACGTGCGCTTTCCTCCCGAGCTGCAGCAGCAGTGTCACGCTTCCCTTCGCGTGGATCAAGGGATCTGTGGCTTTCCCTCGAAGCTTTCCACGAGGCTTTCCCATGAGGCTTTCCCACGAGACTTTCCCACGAGGCTTTCCCACCAGGCTTTCCCACAGGGCTGTCCCACGTGCCACCGAGGTGTGAGTCGATCCTTGGCTTGAAAGTCGAGGCAGTGCAGGGAAAACAGGTTTCCCAGGAATGGACTGAGACGTCTGGAAGACTCTGGGAATGGTGGCACGACCCTGGAGTTCCTCTCTCCTTTCCTGTGGAGAGCGCCTCCAATTGAGATGCGACGGGAACGCCGGGAATTCTTTCCCGACCACGCAGGGAAAGATCCCTCCTCTCGAGCTATGAGGCGGAAACGGGGCTCCTCTGGATGTGGGCGGGACTCTCGTGCTTCCTCTCGAGTGGAGACGGGTACGTCGGGGAACTTCTTGAGTTGCAGCAATGGTGTGAAGGACCCTTTGGAAGTTCCAGAGGTTAGGTGTAATTAGCCTGGGGACGCCTCAGAGGAAATGGGCCTCATCTCCCCTGGAGGGGAGAACCTCCTGCATTTTCTCGAGTTGGTGCAGGTGCTCTCGACTTAAGACGGGGACCTCAGGGACCCGCTCTGGTGGCCTCAGGTAAGGCCAGTCCCCATGCGAGTTGCTCGGGGGCCTCTCGGGATTTCTCTCCCGTCGATGCCGGGGTCTAAGACCTTGTGTGGAGTCGGTGCCGGAACCTGAGGATTCCTCTCCAGTGCTGACATAGATCTTGGGGTACTTCTGGAGTCTCCCCAGGGGAGTCAGTCCTCATCTCGAGTGGAGGCATGCACGTGCGCTTTCCTCCAAGCTGTAGCAGCAGTGTCACGCTTCTCTTTGCATGGATCAAGGGATCTGTGGCTTTCCCTCGAGGATTTCCCTAAGGGCTGTGCCAAGTTGCCACCGTGGTGTGAGTGGATCCTCGTCCTGAAAGTCGAGGCAGTGTAGGGAAACAGGTTTCCCTGGAATGGACTGAGACATCTGGGGGACTCTGGGAATGGGTGCACGAATCTGGAGTTCCTCTCGCCTTTCCTGTGGATAGCGCCTCCTCTTGAGATGAGTCGGGAACTCCGGGAATACTTGACCGTCCACTCAGTGAAAGGATCCCTCCTCTCGAGCTAGGAGGCAGTAACGGGGCTACTCTGGATGTGGGCGGGACTCTCCTGCTTCCTCTCGAGTGGAGAGGTGTATTTCGGGGAACTTCTTGAGTTGCAGCTAGGGTTTGAAGGCCCGTTTGTTAGTTCCAGACGCTTGTTGAATAGCCTCGAGACGCGTCATCGGATATGGGCCACATCTCGCCTGGAGGGGAGAACCTCCTGGATTTTCTCGAGGTTGCAGCAGGAGCTCTCGACTTACGACTTGGACCTCAGAGACCCGCTCTGTTGCCTCATGAAAGGCCAGTCCCCATGCAAGTTGCTCGGGGCACTCTCCACAGGAAACGAGAGAGGAACTCCAGTGTCGTGCCACCATTCCCAGAGTCCCACAGATGTCTCAGTCCATTCAAGGGAAACCTGTTTTCCTTGCACTGCCTTGACTTTCAAGCCTAGGATCGACTCACACCACGGTGGCACGTGGACAGCCCACTGGGAAAGCCTCGTGGGAAAGCGTCGTGGGAAAGCCTCGAGGGAAAGCCACAGATCCCTTGATCCACGCGAAGGGAAGCATGACACTGCTAGGGACCCACTCCCCTGGGGAGTCACTCTGGTGGCCTCAGGAAAGGCCAGTCCCCATGGCGAGTTGCTCGGGGGCCTCTCGGGATTCCTCTCTCCGTCGATGCCGGGCCTAAGATCTTGTGTGGAGTCGGTGCCGGAACCTGAGGATTTCTGTCCAGTGCTGACATGGATCCTGGGGTACTTCTGGAGTCTCCCCAGGGGAGTCAGTCCTCGTCCCGAGTGGGGGCATGCACGTGCGCTTTCCTCCAGAGCTGTAGCAGCAGAGTCTCGCTTCCCTTCGCGTGGATCAAGGGATCTGTGGCTTTCCCTCGAGACTTTACCACGAGGCTTTCCCACGGGGCTTTCCCATAGGGCTGTCCCACGTGCCACCGTGGTGTGAGTCGATGCTCGGCTTGAAAGTCGAGGCAGTGCAGGGAAAACACATTTTCCCTGGAATGGACTGAGACATCTGTGGGACTCAGGTAATGGTGTCACGACCCTGGAGTTCCCCTCGTCTTTCCTGTCGAAAAGCGCCTCCTCTTGAGATGCGACAGGGAACGCCGGGAATTCTTTCCCGAACACGCAGGGAAAGGATCCTCCTCTCGAGCTAGGAGGCGGACACGGGGCTCCTCTGGATGTGGGCGGGACTCTCGAGCTTCCTCTCGAGTGGAGACGGGTATGTCGGGGAACTTTTTTAGTTGCAGTAAGGGTGTGAAGGACCCTTTGTAAGTTCCAGAGGTTAGGTGTGAATGGCCTCGAAACGCCTCAGTGGAAATGGGCCTCATCTCGCCTGGAAAGGAGAACCTCTAGGATTTTCTCGAGTTGCGATAGGTGCTCTCGACTTACGACGGGGACCTCAGGTACCTGCTCTGGTGGCCTTTGGAAAGTCCAATCCCTATGCGAGTTGCTCGGCGCCTCTCGGGATTCCTCTCCCGTCGATGCCGGGGCCTACGATCTCGTGTGGAGTGGGTGCCGGAACCTGAGGATTCTTCTCCAGTGCTGACATGGATCTTGGGGTACTTCTGGACTCTCCCCCAGTGGAGTCAGTCCTCGTCTCGAGTGGGGTCGATGCACGTGCGCTTTCCTCCCGAGCTGTAGTAGCAGTGTCACAGCTTCCCTTCGCGGTGGATCAAGGGATCTGTGGCTTTCCCTCGAGGCTTTCCCACAAGCTTTCCACGAGGCTTTCCCCACAGGGCTGTCCCACGCGCCACCGTGGTGTGAGTTGATCCTCGGCTTGAAAGTCGAAGCAGTGTAGGGAAAACAGGTTTCCCTGGAATGAACTGAGAAATCTGGGGGACTCTGGGAATGGGGCCTGATCCTGGAGTTCCTCTCGCCTTTCCTGTGGAGAGCGCCTCCTCTTGAGATGCGACTGGAACGCTCGGAATTCTTATCCGAACACGGAGGGAAAGGATCCCTCCTCTCGAGCTAGGAGGCGGAAACGGGGCTCCTCTGGATGTGGGCGGGACTCTCGTGCTTCCTGTCGAGTGAGACGGGTATGTCGGGAACTTCTTGAGTTGCAGCAAGGGTCGTGAAGGACCCTTTGGAAGTTCCAGAGGTTAAGGTGTGATTAGCCTCGAGATACCTCAGCGGAAAATGGGACTCATGCTCGACTGGAGGGGAGAACCTCCTGGATTTTCTCGAGTTGCGGCAGGTGCTCTCGACTTACGACTGGGGACCTCAGGGATCCCGCTCTGGTGGCCTCAGGAAAGGCCAGTCCCCATGCGAGTTGCTCGCGGGCCTCTCGGGATTCCTCTCCCGTCGATAGCCGGGGCTAAGATCTTGTGTGGAGTTCGGTGCCGGAACCTGAGGATTCTCTCCCAGTGCTGACATGGATCCTTGGGTACTCTCTGGAGTCTCCCCAGGGGAGTCAGTCCTCGTCTCGAGTGGGGCGCATGCACGTGCGCTTTCCTCCGAGCTGTAGCAGCAGTGTCACGCTTCCATTCGCGTGGATCAAGGGATCTGTGGCTTTCCTCAGGTTTCCCACGAGGCTTTCCCACGAGGCTTTCCCACAGGGCTGTCCCCACGTGCCCACTGTGGTGTGAGTTGCAATCCTCGCCTTGAAAGTCGAAGGCAGTGCAGGGAAAACAGGTTTCTCCTGGAATGGACTGAGACATCTGGGGTACTCAGGGAATGGTGGCACGACACCCTGGAGTTCCGCTCGCCTTTCCTGTGGAGAGCGCCTCCTCTTGAGATGCGACTGGAACGTCCGGGAATTCATTTCCGGAGCACGCAGGGAAAGGATCCCTCCTTCTGCGAGCTAGGAGGCGGAAACGGGGCTCCTCCTGGATGTGGGCGGGACTCTCGTGTTCCTCTCGAGTTGGAGACGGGTATGTCGGGGAACTTCTTGAGTTGCAGCAAGGGTGTGAAGGACCCTTTGGAAGTTCCAGAGGTTTAGGTGTGATTAGCCTCGAGACGCCTCAGCGAAATGGGCCTCATCTCGCCTGGAGGGGAGAACCTCCTGGATTTTCTCGAGTTGCGGCAGGTGCTCCCGACTTATGACGGGACCACAGGGATCCCGCTCTGGTGGCCTCCAGGAAAGGCAGTCCCCATGCGAGTTGTTCGGTGGCCTCTTCGGGAGTTCCTCTCCCGTCGATGCCGGGCCTAAGACCTTGTGTGGAGTCAGTGCAGGAACCTGAGGATTCCTCTCCAGTGCTGACATGGATCTTGGGTACTTCTGGAGTCTCCCAGGGGAGTCATTCCCTCGTCGCGAGTGGGGGACATGCACGTGGTTTTCCTCCCGAGCTGTAGCAGCTGTGTCACGTCTTCCCTTCGCGTGGATCAGGGATCTGTGGCTTTCCCTCGAGGCTTTCCCAAGAGACTTTCCCACGAGGCTTTCCACACCTTAGCAGGTCTGTCCCACGTGCCACCGTGGTGTGAGTCGATCCTCGGCTTGAAAGTCGAGGCAGTGCAGGGAAAACAGGTTTCCCTGGAATGGACTGAGACATCTGGGGGACTGTGGGAAGGTGGCACGAACCTGGAGTTCCTCTCGCGTTTCAAGTGGAGAGCGCCTCCTCTTGAGATGCGACAAGAACGCCGGGAATTCTTTCCCGACCACGCAGGGAAAGGATCCCTCCTCTAGAGCTATGAGGCGGAAACGGGGCTCCTCTGTATGTGGCGGGACTCTCGTCCTTCTTCTCGAGTGGAGTCGGGTATGTCGGGGAACTTCTTGAGTTGCAGCAAGGGTGTGAAGGATCCTTGGAAATTCCAGCGTTTAGGTGTGATTAGCCTCGAGGAGCCTCATCGGAAAAGGGCCTCATCTCGCCTGGAGGGGAGAACCTCTTGGATTTTCAAGAGTTGCGGCCGGTGCTCTCGACTTACCACGGGGACCTCAGGGACCCGCTCTGGTGGCCTCAGGAAAGGCCAGTCCCCATGCCAGTTGCTCGGGGCCTCTCGGGATTCTCTCCCGTCGATGCCGGGGCCTAAGACCTAGTGTGGAGTCGGTGCCGGAACCTGAGGATTCCTCTCCAGTGCTGACATGTATCTTGGGTACTGCTGGAGTGTCCCCAGGGGAGTCACTCCTCGTCTCGAGTGGGGCATGCACGTGCGCTTTCCTTCCGAGCTGTAGCATCAGTGTCACGCTTCCCATCGCGTGGATCAAGGGATCACTGGGTTTCCCTGGAGGCTTTCCCACGAGGCTTTCCACAGGGCTGTCCCACGTGCCACTCTGGTGTGAGTTGATCCTCGGCTTGAAATTCGAGGGAGTGCAGGGAAAACAGGTTTCCCTGGAATGGACTGAGACATCTGGGGGACTCAGGGAATGATGGCACGACCCTGGAGTTCCTCTCGCCTTTCATGTAGAGAGCGCCTCCTTTTGAGACAGAACTGGAACACCGGGAATTCCTTCCTGACCACGCAGGCAAACGATCCCTCCTCTAGAGCTATGAGGCGGAAACGGGTAACCTCTGGATGTGGACGGGACTCTCGTGCTTCCTCTCGAGTGGAGACGGGTATGTCGGGGAACTTCTTGAGTTGCAGCAAGGGTGTGAAGGACCCTTTGGAAGTTTCAGAAGTTAGGTGTGATTAGACTCGAGACGCCTCATTGGAAATGGGCCTCATTTCGCCTGAAGGGGAGAACCTCCTGGATTTTCTCGAGTTGCGGCAGGTGCTCTCGACTTACGACTGGGAACTCAGGGACCCGTTCTGGTGGCCTCAGGAAAGGCCAGTCCCCTTGCGAGTTGTTCGGGGGCCTCTCGGGATTCCTCTCCCATCGTTGCCGGGGCCTGAGACCTTGTGTGGAGTCTGTGCCGGAACCTGAGGATTCCTCTCCAGTGCTGACATGGATCTTGGGTACTTCTGGAGTCTCCCAGGGGAGTCATTCCTCGTCGCGAGTGGGGACATGCACGTGGGGTTTCCTCCCGAAGTGTAGCAGCAGTGTCACGATTCCCTTCGCGTGGATGCAGGGATCTGTGGCTTTCCCTGGAGGCTTTCCCACGAGGCTTTCCCACAAGGCGTTCCCACATTGCTGTCCCACGTGTCACCGTGGTGTGAGTCGATCCTCGGCTTGAAAGTCGAGGCAGTGCAGGGAAAACTGGTTTCCCTGTTATGGACTGAGCTTCTGGGGGACTCTGGGAATGGTGGCACGACCCTGGAGTTCCTCTTGCCTTTCCTGTGGAGAGTGCCTCCTCCTGAGATTCGACGGGAATGCCGGGAATTCTTTCCCGACCACGCAGGGAAAGAATCCCTCCTCTGGAACTATGAAGCGGAAACGGGGGGTCCTCTGTATGTAAGTGGGACTCTCGTGCTTCTTCTCGATTGGAAACGGGTATGTCGAGGAAATTCTTGAGTTGCAGCAAGGGTGTGAAGGACCCTTTGGAATTCCAGAGTTTAGGTGATTAGCCTCGAGACGCCTCAGCGGAAATGGGCCTCATATCGCCTGGGGGGAGAACCTCCTGGATTTTCTCGAGTTGCGGCAGGTGCTCTGACTTACGCCGGGACCTCAGGGACCCGCTCTGGTGGCCTCAGGAAAGGCCAGTCCCCATGCGAGTTGCTCGGGGCCTCTCGGGATTCCTCTCCCGTCGATGCCGGCCTAAGACCTTGTGTGGAGTCGGTGCTGGAAACCTGAGGATTCCTCTCCAGTGCTGACATGAATCTTGGGGTACTTCTGGAGTCTCCCCAGGGGGTCAGTCCTCGTCTCGAGTGGTGACATGCACGTGCGTTTCCTCCCGAACTGTAGCAGCAGTGTCACGCTTCCCTTCGCGTGGATCAACGGATCAGGAGCTTTCCCACGAGGCATTCCCAAGGCTTTCCCACAGGGCTGTCCCACGTGCCACCGTGGTGTGAGTCGATCCTCGGCTTGAAAGTTGAGGCAGTGCAGGGAAACAGGTTTCCCTGGAATGGACTGAGACATCTGGGGGACTCTGGGAATGGTGGCACGACCCTGGAGTTCCTCTCGCCTTTCTTGTAGAGAGTGCCTCCTCTTGAGATGGACGGGAACGCCGGGAATTCTTTCCCGACCACGCAGGGAAAGGATCCCCTCTCGAGCTAGCAGGGGCTCCTCTGGATGTGGGCGGGACTCTCGTGCTTCCTCTCGAGTGGAGACGGGTATGTCGGGGAACTTCTTGAGTTGCAGCAAAGGTGTGAAAGAACCCTTTGGAAGTTCCAGAGGTTAGGTTGATTATCCTCGAGACGCCTCAGCGGAAATGGGCCTCATCTCGCCTGGAGGGGAAACCTCCTGATTTTCTCGAGTTGCGGCAGGTGCTCTCGACTTACGACGGGGACCTCAGGGACCCGCTCTGGTGGCCTCAGGAAAGGCCAGTCCCCATGCGAGTTGCTCGGGGCCTCTCGGGATTCCTCTCCCGTCGATGCGGGCCTAAGACCTTGTGTGGACTCAGTTCCAGAACTGAGGATTCCTCTCCAATGCCGGCATGGATCTTGGGGTACTTTCTGGAGCCTCCCAGGGGAGTCAGTCCTCGTCTCGAAGGGGGCATGCACGTGCGATTTCCTCCGAGCTGTAGCAGCAGTGTCACGCTTCCTTCGCGAGATCAGGGATCTGTGTCTTTCCTCGACGAGGCTTTCCCACGAGGCTTTCCCACAGGGATGTCCCACGTGCCACCGTGTTGTGAGTCGATCCTCGGCTTGAAAGTCG